>NC_079429.1:9080692-9145430 GCF_026213295.1 Gadus chalcogrammus
TCTCCATCATTTGATCATCCTTTTATCTAACCCTCTCTCTTTATACTCCTCTCTCCCTCTCTTTGGCTCTCTCCAACTTCTCTCCCTCTCTCCCTCACCCTCCCCGTGTGTCTCCGCGGCTGTCTCTCGGCCCTTGCTGAGCGAGCGATACAAAGGGAGCTACTTTTGCTCTCTCTTTGCTCCGAGTTTTTCAGCGACTGATGGCTCTAGTTCATTTCTGCTGAATTAATTGGTCCCTGAATGAATTCTGTTGACAGGGCAATTCATCATGTGTTTGGCCTGACAGTGAATGGGGGTGTGTGGGTGAGGAGGGGGGGAGGGGAGCCGCGATGGAGATGCTGGGGTTAGGGGGGGAAGGATAGGGGAGAGGGAGGGGTGGTGGTGGGGGGGGTTGCTGCGTTGATCTTAATTCTGCCCTTTCCCGCTTTAACTTCTCCTATCAGTTCCTTTCTTTGTGTGTGTGTGTGTTATTTGTGTGGGTGTTTGAGTGTGTGTTTCTGTCTGTCTGTCTGTCTGTCTGTCTGTCTGTCTGTCTGTCTGTCTGTCTGTCTGTCTGTCTGTCTGTCTGTGTGGGTGTTGGCATTTGTGTATTTGTTTGTGTGATTGAATGACTGAGTTTGTGTGCATGTTCACGTGTATATCTGTGTGTGTGTGTTGCGGGACCCCCCCCCCCCCCCCCCCCCCCCCCCCCCCCCCGCCCCATCCAAATGTTGCAGGGCTCCTTGGGTTTCAAACAAACAGGTCCGACTGACAGATCCAGCTGATTAGGGAGCCCCCACTGCCTGCTTTGGATGATATCCCCATTACGCAGGGCCGGTAAGGTGCCTCCACCCCTCACTCCCTCCACCCCCACCAGCCCACCTTCAAAGCCCTCCATTCCTCCAGCCTGCTGCCCACCACCATCACCGCCAGCGGAGCGTTGGAGCCGGCAGCCCTGTTATGTTGTGGTGCTCTGACACGTTCACTAAGTGAGGCACATTGCATTAGGGCCTTTAATTGCATCATGTATCACACAATAGCCATTAGGGTAATTATTTACTGGTGAAGGGTAAATGAGGTTTGGCTCTGGGGTTGGCACGGGGGGGGCTTCACAGGGGCCGGCGTGGCGGACTCAGTGTGGACCGGGCCAAGGCAGCCGGCCCCCCCGACGGGCTGCGGTCCCTGGCGATGTTTCGGACGCAAAGTGTCGTCAGTCCGCCTCACCTGATGAACGCAAAAATGATTCCCGGTCGTTGGGCTCGTTTAAGTGTGTGTCTGCCGTCATTTCGGCACGTCGACGCCTTCAACCTTCCCCCATCCCCCCCACCTCTCCTTTTTTACGTTTTTTATCTTCTTATCTTCTCCTCCTCATACTCTTTTGGTCGAGCGGAGAACTTATTACGGCCAATCAATCAATGTTCACTCATTAGGAAACCCCCCCCCACCCCCTGAGTCTCTGCTGCGTGGCCTCGCCCAGCAAAGAGTCAAAAATTACCTCATAATTGCTGCTCAGGCATCATAACAAGCAAGGCTGCCCCACTGACACCTCCATGCAAACAGGTCCAGCCGCAGCAATTGATGGATCCCGGTGAAGTATCGTATTATACATCGGGAAATCCAATTAGATACAGCACATAAAGCAGCAGATCTATTTCCTGTTTCATAATGCCAAACTAGGATTCGGATATAAAGACGTGAATTGCGTTTTCATATCTTGGAAGCACCCTCCTCCCCCTCCTCCTCCTTCCCTTCCCCTCTGCTTCCTGACTTGTCTCTGCGGAATGATAACATCCAGAGGATTTATTGTACACTTGACACACACACAGACACACACAGACACACACACACACACACACACACACACACATGCACACGTGCGGCCTGGCAACCAAATTATAGACGGCAGTACGGCTTTGGGAGTAGCAGTACAGAGCAGCTCTGTGTTAAACAGTTAGCTCTGCCATCGTGGCGCTACGATGAACAGTATAACACGCTGTACACTGATACGAGGTTTGACAAATCCATTGCCACGGAAGGATCGACGTAGGGCCGACTGTAGTGGTCACAGTGCTTGGTGCGCATGATCTGTGTGAGTTTAGTGTCACGGTACATTGCCATTGTTATTTGGGCATTATAATGCAAGCTATTGGATGAGTTTGAATGACTGCTCGGATATAGGTCATCAGAATAACAATTCTTTGTGGGTAGCAAAAGCACAAGACAGGTGCCCTTTAGTGCCTTTCTAATTTGGATATATAATATATATCTATACACATGTGTGTGTATGAAGATATGATGCCATCATCTGGCATAACGTTGCGGAGATGCACTTGATTGACGGATGCATCCAGCTTTTCAGTGTAATGGTTTCTTCAAGAACAAACCAGAGATGCCAATTTAGACAGGAGTATGACAAATAAAAGTTATCCTCCAAATGGAATAATTTTTCCACTGGGAATACCCGTCTAGGGGAAGAGGCAGAGGGAAGTTTTTTTCTTTCTTTTTTTCCCCCTTCATCTCAAATCACAATGTCTTTGAATAACAAACACATACAGCAGTACCAACTCAAGTCATGCTGTACTGTATATGGTGTGAACCTATGAATTTCGTCCATATAAGGTTGTTGCGATTTGGTAGAAATTGCATATATTTGGGGGATTTTGTTTATTTCCCATGCATCCCAACTGGATACAGCAAAATATAATAGTGCTGCATTGCAATGAATGCCTGGCAAAATTGGAGGGGTCAGAGTTTGAGCGAACATGCAAATGGAATATGATTGCTGTTCACAACAGACACACATGTCTGACATCCTATTACATTTATACTTCTCTCTTTGTTGATTGTCATTATCTTGCACACAAACCTAAATTCTTCTCAAATCACACAAGGGCAGGAGTCAGCACAGTGTCCACTTGTTGTAAATCAATTATGATATCCCTAAGTCACACAGAGTGGCAGGGGTACTGGAGGGATTACAGCAGAAAAGGAGAGAAAATAAGCTCTAAGAGGGATTTCATGCATAAACCTCTCACTGCAACTTACCACAAATTGAATTGAGGCAAACTGCTAGAAAAATTAATTCAGCTTTACCAAAAAGGCACAGCGAGGTTAAACAGTGTTATGTGCTGCTCACTGATCCAAATCATGGAGAGAGAGAGAGAAAAAACACATTCAGAGGCTCTTTCTCACTGTAGCCCCCTTCACAGTCACCACAGGATCTTTATATCAGGAAAAAGTCAATACGTTAATCTCAAAATGTTCTCATTAATTCAGCGAATTCATTACAGCACGGTGTTTGTTTAGACAGCCTTTGTTTAAACACTGGAGATTTGCTAAAGACCGGGTAATTAGTCAACTCAGACACGATTTCCACATTGTACGTGAGGTGCACTTGGCTGGCTGTATATAGGGGGAGCTGAGACCCATTTAGCTCGTGACACACAGACGTTGTGTTTAGTGATGTCAAGTTTTGGGGCAGACACTTTGCTAGGGGAGTTATGTCAAAGTATATCTAATCTGAATTCGTCGTTTCTTTCAAAAATATTGATACAGTATTTTCTCTCTCGTATTATGGTTTTGACTATGATATTGTGCTTTCTCTTTCGACACCAGTTTAACAGAATCGGAAAGACAGTGCTGCAGCCCCTTTACGTAAAAGATTTCAGACACTTTTATTTTTGTACAAGTGAGACCAGTATAATGAAAGTGATAATACCAATGAACAAGAATGACAAGTTTTCTTTGACTGTATTTACAGAAGGGGTGTCTTCACACAACACTCACCGAAAAAATAATAATCTAATAACGAACAATTTGTAAATAACATTAAATAATATCCACCTACCTTTAGGGTGACAGCTCAATATGCATATGAGGACCATCTTTGCACTGCATAGAATTTATACATATACTTTCATCATGAGGAATGGGTGTTTTTACCAATAATAATAATAATAATAATACTGCTCTCATGACGATTATAGGGAGGCTGTAAATAAACAATAACGAGAAATAAGTCTTTGGCAAATGCAATAAATACATTCAGTTGCAGCAATAGTCTGAGGGATCTTTTAAACAGTCCATCCATTGATTTTTCGAGACAAATTTCACCTTCACAACACCTTGGCTTAAAAACACACAGAGTCGTGTGTGCTTGCAGGAAAACAGGTTTAAGGCATTAACGGAAAAATGGTCCTGCTGTTCGCTGAATTCTTTGCTTCATTGTTGACTAAGAGTGTTATCAGAGTGAATTTGGTTAATGTATTTATAGCCTTGTTTGCATAATTGCTGTCAAATGTAGCAACAGCAATGTTGATTTGAAAATTGTTTTTTGAAAGACTCAAATCCAATGCTGTAGTTAAATGCCAAAGACTTAATCAACTTAAAAAGGAGGGTTCATAAGGTCCAACGTACTGTAAATAGCAATAGTGCATGTAAAGGCAGTGACATAACAAACAAAATAAATCCAGCGGGCCTGTCAAACAGTAGTAAACCATTACTAAAGCATTTAATTACAAATGCATATCAGAGTGAAGAACAACAACCATTTGAAACCACAAGTGCCTTTTTCACTTCCCAAAAATGTTTTTCGACTCGCGTTTGCCTTCGCACATCGTACTCAATCAAACCCCGTCCTCATCGCTGTAGGCATCATCCTGCCTCAGCAATGAGGCAAACCTCCAAAATAGTGCAAAATTAACACAAAGATGTTGCCTGGATGATCTGTTTAATTTTTTTGATCCTGATAAAGAAATCGAAAATGCTATCGTCAAGCAGTCTGCTATAGTAAGACAACACAAGTCATTACCAATTATAAAAATGAAATAAAAAATTATTTTAAGAATATATTTACTAGTTTATTGAAACCTTGCAAACAGAGGGCCATAATAATATAGGTTCATGGCTCCCTCCATTTCTTTTTTTAAATCAATGCTTCTTCATCATATTTTTTTTTGTACTTTTATTTTTACATCTTGATTGTGTTTCACAGAGAACATATCCTAATCTTCTCACAGCATCCGTTGAAGCGCAATATTCATGCTGAATGTCGGGGTTGGTTTGGTTAATTAGTAACTGCAAGTTCAAGATGGATCAACGTAAAAATCCTAGAAAAACACAACAGCCACCACCCCGGTTGGCATCACCAATGTCCTATGCACGCCTCTCTCTCGCTGCACGGCCCTGTGAGTGGAAGACCGACGGGGAGACGGAAGCGGATAGACTGCAAGCTCACGGGGGGCAGACCTCTTGATACGTTCCATGGAGAACGTACAACGTCTCGTGGATGTTCCGTGACGGAGAAACAAAAAAATAAATAAAACTTGTGCTGGAACCTTCCAAAAGCTGTCTCAGCGTGTTGATGGCTCTTTGTAAATGAGCTCTCTTCATTTTGAATTACTGGAGTCACTGGATTTTGTACTTCATGACAATGTCAGTCATCAACGTCTCTGGGAATATCGAGCGTCTTGTGGACTTGGATGAGTTGTGGAGGGGGTTGATGTTGAACGTTGGAAAATTGTGGAGTGAGAAGTTTCCAGTTTGAAGTCCCAGCGAAAACAAAAAGATAAGTTCCTCATTGTGTGAGCGGGGGCTACACTCGCCCAGTGTCCAGCCGACCGTGCCGCTCACACCGGGGCAATACGGAGGCCGAGCCCATGGTCCTGAAGATTGATTTGGTTTCCATGGTAACTAGTGACGGTCATAGGCAGTGGCAGCAGTGGGAGGGGCGGAGCCTCTCGATGCGGCACTATAATAATAAGGGGAACCTGGAAGTTAACAGAAGAACGAGCCATTTGAACAACAATAATATTGACTGCCATTTCTTTGTTACACAACGACAGAGTCAACCTCCTTCAGCCAACAGTTTATCAAAAAATATAATTATTATGTTACAATTATTTACAGTGTTATTTTAGTATTATTGTTACGATTTCTATTATTGTTATAATAATAATGATTACACTTTTGGAACAGTATCCTTATATCATTAATGCTTTAATAATAATATAAATAATAATTATTATTATCAAAACATAATCAACATTAGGATACTGTTCAAAAAATGATGCCAATGTAAACCTCTACTCACTTAGTAGTGCTGGGTTGCTGAATCGCCATGCCTCGTTGTAACTTGTGTACTGTGGATGAGAGTAGGGGTTTCCCGAAAACTCGCTCCCTGAAAAACAAAACAACAAATCAATTAGCATTTCAATACGTCAAAACCATTACCTTCTCACATGCTGCCGTTTCTCATCATTCAAACAGGATGCAATTTGAGAGGGAAATGATAGCCATCTATATGTGGGGCCAGTCAACCAAGTAATTTATTTCTTTTTCATTTCACTTAAGTTATGCGACACTGAACAATGCAGGATGTGACGGTAAAGGCAGCTTTCCCATTTGTGGATATCTGCCCATTCTTCATACTCAAGTCTGTTCCGTACTATTCTAATAAATACCTAGTGGTAATAAATGACTGCATGCCTAAAATTTTGAAATGGCGCCATAAATCTTGCAGCCCCTTCTTGGACAGCTTTTAACATCTTCTGTCGTAGCACCTTCACTGTTAGAGCTCTAACGTTTGGCGAAAAGAGGAAATTCATTGCAGTGCGAGTGGCTAAGGGCATGTCCGTGTGCATTGCTGTTGGTTCACTGTGTTTCCTCCTTTTATGAGACCATAAAAGGCTTGATTTAAAAGAGCGGGTGAGAAATGGCTTTAATTTACTGCTGTTATGGCCTGTCTCTAAATCTCAGAGAGGTTGCAGAGAGGTGGATGAATGGTTCGTCTAAACACCCAAACACCACGGTGTTGGATTAAGGCTCTTCACTGTTTGGGGGAAACAGTGTCAGATAAGACAGTTAAATAACCACATCACTCCAGAAAAGTGAGAGTGATGAACATAAAAAAACAATATAACGACCGAAAAAACGGGTTGAAACCACCTGGAGGAGCAATCTGGTGGCTCTTCGTTCAAAAGCAACAAGGAGACCCCCCCCACCCCTCTTCACTCCCCCCTCCACCCCCGTTTGATGCCTTGCGTGTGATTAGCCGATGATTTGCTTACACAGCTGTACACCTGATCTGCTTCCCTTCTCCGCATGGGTTAATCACCTCAAAGCTAAAACCCGCCATTCAGTAGCACAGCTGTGCCGCCGCTGTTGAGCCTATGTGATGGTGATGCCGCCGGTGAACAAGGGAAACCCAGTAGCACCAAACGGGTGTTTCCCCCCCCGCCCCCCTGCCCCCACTGGTGAAACCCGATCCGGGACCTGCCTCTGAGGGACGGTCATTTCAATATTCACCGGGATCCCGCGCCGCCGACACAACGACACCCCTCTTCCTGCTGCTGCTGCTTTTTGACCCTTAACTGTTTGCTGTGAACCTGAACTGCAGGTTAAGTAGTGTGGGATGGGCTGGGGGGGAGGGGGGGATAGGAAGCACGGGGCAGGGGAATGGAGGAGAGAGGGAGGGAGGGGGGGGGTGGGAGGGGGGGGGAGAGAGAGAGAGACCGGGGACCACGGTTTTATTGACGGCCCCGAATGAGAACGGACAACGCAAGGCAGATAATGAGCCGAATCAGGGAATGAGGGAGGGAAGGGAATGAGGGAGGTGCAGGGGAGGGGGGAGAGGAGGGAGGGAGGGGGGGGGATTGAGGAGGGACAGGACCGGTGGTGGTGAGAGCCACTGTCCTCTTCCCCGGCATCGGATCATTTATTCAGCCTGTCTAATCCAATCACACACACAGAGAGGGAGGCGACGGAGGAATGTGTGCATCTGTTAGCCCCACAGGTCAATATTCATTGCATTTCCTGGTGGCAATTTGGTGGGGCGTTTTTTCTACACGTTTTTCCCCCGTGTGCGCTTCTCATCTGTTTCATTTGTTTGCACAGAGGACAGTTCCATCTGTTAAACTGTGGCCTAATGCGATATGAGCCAATGAACAGTGCTCAGGCTTACCAGGAACCATTCCAGCGAGGGTGGAGGTTGGATAGCTGCCCTGGCCTGTAGGTGGGACGTGGGGGGGGTACCCGGGTAAGGTGGTGTTGGCCATGTCCCGACCTGCGCGGAGAGAGGAAAACAAAAACACATGATTCATATTTCCATCGGGGGCGCTAGATCAAAATGACACACACCTCCTTAATCGTTCGACATGACAGCTGGGTCACCGGTGTCGCCGCGTTTGACGACACAACGTGACACAGTGCTGTCCACGAACAGCAAATAATCCAGGGTTAGACTTCCGGGCATAGCCTTTTTCCTATACGTTTCCGTCAGACACGGGACAGAGCGCCACCACCAACAGTCCTGTGTGTCCAACACACACTTTTCTCCCTGCGCCTCCACAAACGCCACAAACAAGACGGCTCCATCTACGCCTTTCAAACATCGATCGAGATCGCCACCCGATTCGGCCACTGTGTGGAGAACAAACAAAGCAATCCGCTCGTCCACCTATATACGCCACGAGAGACCCACCACACTATAGATTTCTATTTGATCCCATCTAAATATAGCAGCCTCCCCTTGCTACACGCCATAAGCATCCTCTTCCTCCTCCTCCTCTTCCTCCTCTTCCTCCTCCTCCTCCTCTTCTATCCATTAGCCGGGTCTGAGCCGGGCCAGTAACGACCAGGCGTGGCGCTGGCCTCCCTTCACAGAGCCCCCCTCGGCTCAAAGGCGTACGTTCCCTCCACATTCAACTCCTTTAATTGACGCTGACGTCTGATTGTCCCTCTCTCTCTCTCTCTCTCTCTTTTCTAGTGAGAGAGAGGGTCTAGTGGACGTTAGAGGGGGTGGGGGATACGTTGCGGGCCCTCTGTGGCAGAAAGAGGCCCCGGCGACATTGTCAGAGAGAGCTAGATAGGGCCGTCTCAGAGGGCAACCCCCCCCCCCCCCCTGCTCTCGACGGCTCTCTAATGAGGAGGCCTTGTGACTAGCCTGTGTCCGCCGAGCTACATAATACAGTATCTGTGTTCTCGAGGAATCAGGCGAGAGTCCGCTCTCGCTGCCAACGCTGCTGCTGGGTTTTCGCAGCTACACGTTTGGGTTCAACAATTGGTTGGCCAGAGTTGGTCAGTTGTAGTCAGCAGCAGGTGGAACACGTATCTAGGTTACTTGGGACCTTTAGCACCTGGGTTATTTGTATTTACATATGACAGTGATGTCTGGACACATGTAAAAGGGGGATATCGGGCAAGCTCAAAGTCCTACAACAGCGTGTTCATGTCCATAAAAGTCCCATCATTGGTTCTAGGAACGTATAATACAAATGTGCTTAGAAATGAAACAACTTCATCTAAGAATCACAGACTTGAATCAATCGCATTGTTAGTGGTCCTGCGTGTCGGCCCGTCGACCACTCACGTGTTAGTAGGGTGAGCGGGGGAGGGGGTGAGTGGGGTTAGTGATGGAGGGATGGACGGTGGGATCAGTGAGGTACCTGCTAGTATAGCTTGGTGAGCATACTGGGTGTTGCGGGGGGCTCGGGGGCCCGGGAATGAATGGGCCGGGGCCTCCAGTGAGAGGGCGGCAGGGTGGCCGTGCTGGTGGTCGGCGAGGCCCAGGCAAGCCAGGGAGGACGGGTAGGAGGAGGAGGAGGAGGAGGTGGAGGTGGAGGTGGTGTAGGAGGAGAAGGAGGAGGAGGAGGAGATGGGGGTGACGGGAGCCATGGAAGCCTCGTATGGCTCCTGTGTAATACACGATGAGGAGGGTGTCGGAGGGATGAAGGCCTCTGCCAGAGTGAAGGAGAAACACACACACACACACACACACACACACACACACACACACACACACACACACACACACACACACACACACACACACACACACACACACACACACACACACACACACACAAATACACACACATACACGCAGCATGAGGAACACTGGGCACACTTAGGTATGGGTTTGCTGTGTGTGCCTTGCAGACGCGTGCGCTAACACACACACACACACACACACACACACACACACACACACACACACACACACACACACACACACACACACACACACACACACACACAGACACACACACAGACACACACACACACACACACACACACACACACACACACAGACACACACACACACACACACACACACACACAAACACATGTACTTGTGCACACACGCACTCATGTACACACAGGCACACAGACTCACACAGACAAACACACATGGATTTACTGTATTATTGGATGAAAAACGACTTACTAAATAGCCATCGTTTGTATTCATCTCAAAATAAGATGACATATGGAATTATAAATGGGACATTTAATAACCCAGCCATTGCTCTCTAGCGCAAGATTTATGTCAAGGGATCAGGACGATGCTGTGTCATTAAAAGTGTTTAGACTGAAAGTTTTAAGATAATAAAGAGCTTTAGAGAGGCGAGCAAAGAAGGACCTTCCGGATTTTAATAAGAATTAGTCAGACACAAGCCAGTGCACTATGGGGTGGAAATAGCAGGTGTGTGTGTGTGTGTGTGTGTGTGTGTGTGTGTGTGTGTGTGTGTGTGTTTGCATGTGTTTGTGTGTGCATACATGGGTACATCTAATTGTTTATTCTTTTCTGTATTAGTCGACAGCATTCACGTCGACAATTGTTATTCCTCAACGGTAAAGGAGTTACAGTGTAATTGGCATTCTGAAGTGTGACACTAAATCTTTTTAATCCCCTCAAAGTAAAAAGCCAGCGGCGAGCAAAACTTTCCATACCAATACACATTTAAAACTAAACTCATCTAGACATGATAGTCAGCCTTGCATTGAAACTTTGAACAAGTGTTATGGTGGAAATATGTCAAAAACAGTCACAGTTCTTCAACATCATTCTCACTTTCACTTAGTTTTGGTGACCTAAGGGCATAATAGTTTTTTTTAAAGCGAAAACTAAACTGTAGCACTGTTTGACCCATGGATATTACAAGACATTTCTTCTATTCTAAATCACTGCGAAACATAAGCACCGTTATGTATGTGAGCACACACAACGCCTCTAAGTACTTCAGAGTTATTCCACTGAACGGGAGGGCCCCCGATTTTTTTTTTGTAAATATATTCCAGAATGCTGTTGGCCCAGATTGCGTAAACTCCTGTTAATGTCCCCCCCCCCTTTTAAAGCCTCTTTCACCGAGGCACCAGTGGAGAAAACCCTCTGTACAGCAATGATAGCCTCATTATTTGCTTCCAAGCAATGTTGTTTTATAACAGAGCCGCCGCGCTAGTTTCTCATTAAAAGATGGGCTACTTCAAACCGACTGTTCCTATTGATGGTCCCCTTAGATGGAGTGCCAGCAAATCAAGCTATTTCTTTTCCTCTCCTCTTTTTCCCTTCCCTGCATTGGCCGTTACAAAGGACTGTTGATTTCTTGTCTTAATTCGATAAGTGTCTCTTAACCGGCTCTATTGAGCCATGGGTACAATATCGCCTGACTGAATTGAGGTATTGAATTCTATAGGAAACATTGAGTTAGATTATTCATCTGAAACTCTTTGTGCAGTGGGAAGTCATAGAAACAGTTGGGTAAAGACATGTTTAGAATGCTAACTAAGTAGGCATGAAGACCCTAAAGCGATCATTGCCATGTGGATCCTATTTAAAGTGGCAATTAATGAAGAAGCATGGTTGAGATGCACAGCACAGCACACCATGTGTTTTATCTTAACCAGTTCCAACATGACAGGAACATGGACCACATGATATATACGGTTGCTTGCAATTACATCAGTTTGGTTTTCCCTCCAAAAAAATAAAACCACCAACTGAAAAACTGAACAAAAATATCCGGGTGACCTTCTTTTTTATTTGGCACAGAGCCAAAGTCATTTGCGAACGACTCTTTTGCTTGCAAGAGTATTAAATTTACCATGACGGGGACACCTTCATGTTTGCTACAACAACAAACGACGAAAAAAAATTCTCCGACCTCAAATTTCTAGGCTATGCGCGGAACCGAGCGATTTATCACTCGCCCGAAATCTCGGCACCCCTAATTAATTACAAGTAAAGTAAAGAATGTTTGGAGAGCCAAATTGCTTTAATTCCCCAAACAACGACTGAAAGTCATTCATTATCAAATGTGTGCTCAAAGGTTAGTTTGCTTCTTTTTTTTTTTTTGGGGCAAGGCGAAATTAAGCATTAATTTCAGAGCCCCGACCCCCAAGCCAAGTTCCCCCAGCGGGGTTCGAGACAAGTGGTTTTGTCATTAGGCCACACATCACTGAAGGCAGGCTCGCTGTCTGATCCTTGCTCGCTGTTCACCGGACAAGGGTGGGTCTGTCTTGTTCACACAGAGATCGCTCACTCTCTACCTACTACTACTGCTGCTGCTGCTACGACGCTTAATTGACTGTAGGGTTTTCCAAACACCTGTGTATGACGGCTCACTTCCCCTGAGGAGGGACGCACATGGACCCAAGTGAAGTGACAAGAAGCACCTTCTTAAGGACCTTGTAAAAAAGGAAGAGATGGGAAAAGGAAAAGTGTCATTGACGCAGGGAGTTTGAAGTCCTTGGAGAGTCTGGTTAATAGGCCCAGCGGGGAATACGTCACGAAGTGGTACACTACAGTCAGTCCATGGATATGTGTAAAACTTCTACTGAATCCTCAGAGGACCTGACCCCCACAGTGCTCAGCGATGGGCGAGAGACAGAAACGCCAACAGGACTTGGGGTGGGCTTGAGTCGTTTCTGGAAATACAGAAACCAAAGCGATACGGGAGCCTGGAGATTCGACCCCGGTATCGAAGCCATCTCTGCATTTTATTGCTCAAAATACACATGAAGTTCTTCTTGAACTATTCATAAATTCCACCCGAAGACTCACACCGTATGAATTTTAAGCAGTTTCAACGAAACAAGAATAAGAAGCACCCCTCCCCCCCCACCACGAATGGAAATCTAATGCTCGAAGGGAATTCATCAAAGAAATTACTTCCCATATCAACAATAGAAATTACCTCACAATATGCAATTGTCCTGTGCCCATATTCACGGAAACCCTTTGGTGTTTTTATGGGGTAATAGGGACTATTTAGTAGGTAATACTGCATTAATGTGCAGGAGAGGGAGAGAGAGAGACAGAGCGAGAGAGAGAGAAAAGAGAGAAAATGCTTTAATGGAAGTAGCTTCTTGCCTCTGAATTTCGATGATGTGCACAATGCCTTTTAAATCCCTTTCTTATTGGAGCCCGGCCTGCCGGTACTTCTCAAGCCCTAATAGGATAAGCAGAGGACACAAAAGATGTCTATCTCTCAAGCCTCACAGTTCCCTGTGAATCCTGATCTCTGGCAATGAGCACTTCATGAATCATTCATTTCTAATAGATTATGCAAATTCCAGGACATAAAATCAACAAGATCAATAACTGCAAGCATTTTAATTGGTGTTAGAAAGCATTTTTTTAAGGATGAACATAATCTGCAGTACCCCCCCCCCCCCTCGTAAAGACACAATTAATTTGAAATTGGATCCGAGCCTAAATGCTGTAGATAATTTACTAGCTTTTTTTTTGGAAGGGGGCTTAAAATTCCTCTGCAAGGCTTATCGCAGATAAGTCAACTGTAATGCTCAGCCATTAGAGAGAGACCACACACCTGAATTTCACCATTTATCCATGGAACCACTGAGGGGAAAACCAAGGGGACCCAACACTAAGCAAATACTAATTACCAACAGGAAGTCAGAGCTGTGCTTGTTCTCCCAGTATGACCTCTGGAACACTGCGTGCCTCTGTTTCAAGTAGACTGTACCAGCATAAAACCAGGGTGAGATAGGAAGTGAGCTCTGTCCCTTTTTCCCTCCGATCAGCGCTGGGGAAGTTTTGCCAAACCTTTTTTACAACTATGTTATCTCGTCATGGTGTATATTATTTTCAATGGGAGAAATGATCAGTTTGAGTTTTGAATCAATAATAATGCTGTCCTTAACGAAGGGACGTGTTGCCAATGAGGGCCTCCCATGTGGATATGGACGAACCTGCAAACGTGTGCGTTCATAGCATCAAACCTGCTTTCATAGGACCATCAGGGCGCAAAAGCACAAGCACACACACACACACACACCCATGCAGACACGTGGGCACGCAAACGCGCGCCCGCACACACGCACACCTTTCTCACAAGGCCCCCCTTAAGGGGAAATCGACCTCCCACATATTAATGAGTAAGGAGCCTGTTCTGTGTTCGCATAAGACTGGCTCCGGCTATCATGGGAGAGCCGTGGGGTGGGGGTGGTGTGTGTGTGTGTGTGTGTGTGTGTGTGTGTGTGTGTGTGTGTGTGTGTGTGTGTGTGTGTGTGTGTGTGTGTGTGTGTGTGTGTGTGTGTGTGTGTGTGTGTGTGTGTGTGTGTGTGTGGGGGGGTGGTGTAGGGGAGGGGGTTGCTGCAATTTTCAATCACTCTGTCCTCCCCCACATACAAAACTCCTTGCCTTTAATGGCGGCTGCATAATTGTGTGAATTTTAATAACAGCTCTGTGTATTAATCCCCCGCCCCCCCCCCCCCCCCAAGACAGTCATCATAAACTTTCGGTAAACTTAACCCCTTCTTTTTTTCCGCTTATAACACAGGAACTGCGGAACAGTATTTAAATTAGCCAGGCGGCCATTTACTGTAACCGAAAGAGAGATGCCGCAAGGAAAGACAAGAAAGAGGGAGAAGAGAGAGCAGAAGGGATAAAGAGAGAGCAGTGCAATGAGAAGTAAATGAATGAACTTGCGTCTGGGCGTGACGCCTGCCTATGCCTAAACGTTTTCCTGCCTCGACACAGGTTTCTCTTTCAAACACAAACACAGGCAGCAGGTCTGACAAGACCTTCAGCGAACAGATCACAAAGGCCACGCAAGAGTGGAGCAGCACGGAAAAAAGCGAGAAACAAATAACGCAGTTACTCTTGTCGCCTGACAAGACCTTCCCCTGTTCCACCGATATAGTTCCTGCGAGCTGACGTCAAAGGTCCTTGTCCTGCCCTGACTGACCAACACCACCAACACCACAACCCCTCCCTGCTGCACATAACATATAACACTACATAAATACATACACTCTCTCTCACACACACACACACACACACACACACACACACACACACACACACACACACACACACACACACACACACACACACACACACACACACACACACATGCATAGAAACATACACCCACGCACGCACACACCCATACATAGAAACATACAGCCAAGCACACACCCACACCCACACGTACACACACACACACACACACACACAGACATATATGGCCCACACAAACACACTTCCCTCAACTGCCCTGCTTGATCAGCAAGATAACCATACGATGCATTACTTCGGATGTCTAAAATCACTTTCTCTTTCCATCAGAACGACGTACCACCTATTAAGCTCGCCCGTGATCAAAAAAGTCTTCACACTTACTTTTTTTTGTTTGGATTTTGCCGGTTGGCTTTTATTTTTTTTTCAATTTGTGCAATTGTGGACGCCAGGTCAAAAGAATTTAACAGCATGAATTTATTATTGTTGTTGTTTTTTTTCCATTTTTCATGCGTTACATACTTTGTTGTTGTTGTTGTTGTCGCTCTAAGAAACAAACAGAGGGTGAAAGCTGGCCCCAGTGTGCTTGGCGGGGGCCCTAATCTCTACCACCAGCATGTTGATCTTACCTACAGGGTAGTTTTGCGACACGCTGGGGCCCAGGTCTGGGTTGGCGCTGGAGGATAAACTGGGCTTGACTTCGTCCATGCCGCCGGTATTCAGGGCAGGCAGCGAGTACTCATTAGCCTGGGAAAAAAGAGGACGTGGTCGTCATTACACAACCAAACAATACCTAGATGGAAATCCTCTCCACCCCCCTCCCCAGGAAACATGGCCCCCGTTGGCCTACGTGGGTATACGTCTGTGTGACTGCATTGTGTGTGGTGTCTTTGTTGGTTTTGTTTGTTTGCCTGTTTGTCGATGTACCTTCGTGCTAACACCCCTAGCATAGGCACGGATGTGTGTGTGGGGGCTTGTGAGTGCGTGTGTGTGGGCCTTTGTGCATGTGTATGCCTGTGTGTGTTTGTGTGTGTCCCTGCATGTGTGTGTGTTTGTGTAGGGGACTTGCATGCGAGGGTTTGTGTTTGTATGTGTGTGTGCATTTGTACGGTGTATTTGTGCATGTGTGTGTGCGTGTGTGCATATGACTGTGTATGTATGCGTGAGCGCATGAGTGTGTGTGTTTGCGCGCACGAGTATGCATATCTGTGTGTATGTATGTGTGCGCACGTATGAGTGTGTGTTTGCGTCTGTATGTGTGTGTGTGTGTGTGTGTGTGTGTGTGTGTGTGTGTGTGTGTGTGTGTGTGTGTGTGTGTGTGTGTGTGTGTGTGTGTGTGTGTGTGTGTGTGCGTTAAGCTCTGGGAGACAGTTCAAGCATATCATGAATGTATTTTGGTATTGTCTGGGAGGAAGTGGGACTTTGAGATGAGAGAAAGGGGGCCGCGGCGTCAGCTGGCTCTTTGTGCTTGGCTGCAGCCCCTTACCCCTGATCAGCCAAGGGAGGAAGCACTTGTGCTTTGTTACAGACACCATGTGGCCCTGTTTCAGCAACACCGTGCACTATTTAAGCTTTTAATTTGCAGCCCCTATCCTCAAAACAATTTTCCGTAGCTTTTTACTACACATTGGTGTGAAAGGGTGAATTGCATCACCCCTCAACGAATAATTGTTGCTGCGCCTCAATCGAGTGAGGTTAAACCCTTCCTTTAGTTTTTATTTGTCTGTTTTCTGGCTATCTCAACTCAGAGATAGTTTTTTTTACGTGATCTTTCAACGTGCGACTTCTGTTACTTCGGTTGAAGCTGAAGTCATAGCAGATGTCACCAGGTTTCACGGTGTAATTAGATGCCACTTCCGGAGGTTCAGTGTCCGGACCAAGTGTTTGTCCAAAGCCCCACTTTGTGTGTGTGTGTGTGTGTGTGTGTGTTAGTGTGTGTGCGTGTGTGTGTGTGTGGGTTTATCTGCTGCTCCCACAAGGGGACACGCCTGCGACCCCAAGCCTTGTCTGCCTCTATCACAGATAAACTCTAATTGTCTGCTACAACTGTTAGCCGGCACATTGTCGGATGTTTTCCTCTATTCTCCGGGGACCTGGTTCGCACAACGGCCGTTTTATTATGCAGATAAAGGGCAGCAGCAGGGGGGGGGGGAGAAAAAGATAGATTTGAAAAGGATGACCACATGGCTAGCAGAAGTGTGGGAGGAGTGACTGCATTGTTTTTTTTTTTTGCTACTCCAGAATGGCTTTTTAATGCCCTGCTACCGAGCCCAGACACTGGCTAATAGGGACACATTTTTCTCGAAAGGGGGGTTGGACTTGAAGTGAAAAAAAAAGGGAAAGGAAAGAACCCTGATTAATATCGTCTCAAATTAAAGCTGATTTTTCTAGACTGTTCTAGGGCGCCATTTTTTCTCGTCCCTTCCTTCGACTTGGCTGCTATTTTTATTCATTCCTCCCCTTCCCCCCCCCTTTGCCTATAATACGCTCCCTGATGCTCTTTGTGATTGCAAGTCATTTCCAATTCGCTTTAGTATTGATCTTCCAGTAGAAATCAGTTTTGTAATTAGCTGCAAATTAGGCCCTCTTCTGGAGGTGAGGGCTGTCCCACTGATTTATCACCTGCGTAATTCGCCCCGATTGGAGAGAAATTAAAATGAACTCAATTAGGCGATTGTCTTTGCTTTATGGGTCTGACTTGTAGGTCCATGGTGGAAATGAATGAAGTCTCTTGTTGTTTAAGAGTATGATGAAAGTAAATAAGGGTTATCCATTGTAATAATCCCAGTGCTTTTAACAGAAAGTTATATATATATATATATATATACATATATATATATATATATATATATATATATACATCACAGTATATGCATGTATTTATATATATATTTATATGTATATATGTTTTTATGAATGTATACGTATAGACATATTAAGTATATACGTATATTCTTATATGTTACATGGTTTATTGCTTTTTGTGTGGTAGCGGATTTACACCGAATGCATATTAATTATTTTCGTTATTTTAAATGATGATGGATTGTAGCAGTGATTCATTGCCTTGTAACACGTGAGAAATGAAAGCTTTAAAGAAATATGTATGAGGTATATATATTTATATATAAATATATATAGTTATAGTTGTATATAGTTATGTATATATATTTATATATAAATATATATTTTGTGCAGATTCCCAATAGCAAGACAACAAGAAAACAAAATGCAGTCAGTGACTCGAACAAAATAATGAAGAATCTGGGTTATCGATTAATTTCCCGTAGCCTTATTGTTATTCTCTATTATAGGCAATCCAAGGCCTGCGTTTTTCATCACAAAATCAATACCATGTGGGAGTTTTCCAGCAGATCCCTCCAGCATTTTACATGCTGCTTTCATAATCCAACAGGAATTACTGCTTGGCTGTCTCTGGACTTTAGCTGTCAATTTTACACCTCCAAAATAAAAGAAATCAAATCTGAACATGCATAATCAAAGAAATGAAGGCAAGCAAGCAAAACACACAAGCAAACAAATAAACGGCAAAACCAAACTCCCCAGCAGAACAGAAAAAACCAAGGTGGGTGTGACGCGGTGGCGGTACTGACCTGTTCGGGTTTGATATGTTCCGGCGTGGAGAAGACATCCGGGTACGACGGCCGCTCAAACACCCGGTCCAACGCTTCCAGCTGCTGCTGCGTGAAGGCATCGGCCCTGAGGTGTTTCCGTAAACTCTCCACACTACCCTGAGAATCACTGTTTGGGCCTGAACCATCTGAACCATCTACAAGGAGAGAGAGCAACAATCGAGATGCTGACCCTGCAAGCTGTGCACTTGTTGTCTTTTGTTGTTGTTTGTTGTTTCTTTGGTCTGCAAGATTTGTGTCATTATTGATGTCACCCCCTTTTCATGGTCTGTTTACTTTAGGATCTGTCTGTGTGTGTGTGTGGTGTCAGCGTGAGTGTATTAATTCTTGTGTTTGTCAGTGTGGTTGTGTGTGTGTGCGTGTGCATGTGTGTGTGTCAATGTTTATGTGTCTGTGTGTGGCAGCATGTGTACATGCATGTATGTGTATGTCTGACACACACTCTGTATGTCAGAGTGTGTGTCAGTGTATGTGTGTGTTTGTGTGTGTGCAGGCTCCTTGAAGAGACAGTTCTTCCACCATGTCTTAAAGGCTATGCTGAGCCACTGCCTACAGTGCCGCTCGCAATTGTTTTTATGTTTTAACTGTCTTGCCAGAGAGCCGGCTACCCCCTACAGTATCAACACCATCCTATCCAGAAGACCCCCTCGGTAATTGATGGATTAGCATTGCTTTGAAACGCATGCATGGTGTGGTGGCCGATCACGGGGTGGACAAACGAAAGCTGCAGACTGCTGTGACTACACCACATATGTATTTCTACATCCACCTAAAATTATTAAAATGCACCTTTTTTGTAAAGCCTCTTTTAATTCCTGTATCGCTGCTTCTAGTTCTCGCTGAGCACAGACACATCTCGTAAACACTCAGGTTTACAAACAACCACAGAGCACCGGGCAACCCAATAACCCTGTCTGATTAATGAGAGAGAGGGAGAGACGCCCCAGTGCCCGGGCCAGCCACCAGCGTGTGCAGCAGTGACCCCCTCCCCTCACCTCGGTGACTCCACCTAAACCTCACCAGAACACCAGCCCCCCCCCTTCCCTTCAACCTCCACCCCTCCGCCCCCCCCCCCCCCCCCCCCCCCCCCCCCTAGTCCTGGCTGTTGTCCTGCCTTCGCTCTCCCCACCTCCCCCTCAAGTCCCCCCCAACCCCCCATGACACTTGGGCTCCAGTACAAATCTGTCATTCTAAATTTGCGGCAGATTATGTTCTGTGCAGGGCTGGGAGCGTGGGTGATGTATGATATGCAAGGGCCTCTTATTGATTGCCTGATCTGGGCGCCAGTGAGAGCGAGCTGGAATGAACTTGAAATGAAAATCATGCCTCAACTCATTGTGCGTATAATGCTCCACTTAATCCCATGTTTGTTTTGTTTTTCTTTCGTATTTATTTATTTATTTTTCATTCCCCTTCGCGCAGCGGAATTCAATTGATCAATCGTGTCTCTGTTATAGTTATGGCCGCCGGTCTATCGTCTAACCACTTGACCTTATTCATCTTCTTTTATTTTTCACTGCCTGGGGAGCCATCGTGTGAAACCTGATTCTTATAAGGATCTCTGAGTTTCACGCTGTTATGAAGGCCACTCTGGGTGGAGTGGAGTGGAGTGTGTGTGTGTGTGTGTGTGTGTGCGTGTGTGTGAACATGTTAAGTGTCGGCATGTATGTGTTCTTGTGTTCTTGGGATTGTGATGATACACTAGGGGAGCGTCAAGGGGTCAGCTATGACGACGCGGTCGTATCTATTTTACAGCCGTGCTATCGCTAAAAGACTAAAACCGCTGTATCGAGCTGGACCAAAGGGACGACAACGTAATCGGAAAGCAAACGACGACTTTGCGATCCTTTCCCTGGTGGAAGGCCTCAACGGACGCCCGCAGTCCACCACGTTGTCGGTTTATCAAGCTCAATTTGTTGTTGTTGTTGCTGGTGTTGTCAGCGGTGGTGTTTTACCAAACGCAAACACACTCATCAATTCCTTTCCATCAGCCCCGGCCTGAGTGGGGAGCATAATCGATGCCGCCACATTTGTCATTTACACACTGTGTAATACACATCCCACACACACATACAAACGTACACACAGGCACACGCACACACACATCCCAGGCCAACCTACACTACTCATCCTACACACCCTGATTAAGGAGACTGCTCCCAGCTGTTCCGTTTGTTCACTGGAAGGTCTATATATCTATGTTTTAATCCCCTATTATTATTATTATTATTATCATATATTGCGCTCATGAAATTCGCGCCACTGTCCATATTGCGCTGATGAAGGACCCGTGACATTTAGAACCTTACTGTCGACATTTAATCGCGCTCGGTGGACTGACGTGAATCTATTTTATGCATCCCTAATGTGCTTTAGCATATTCAATTACACCGCGAGTACAAAAGGAAAAGGCGCGCGCACAGCTAATCTGCCGCTCTACTTACTATGTAAGCGTCGCTATTCTGACCGCTCGAATCCCTCTTGATCCCTCCCTTTAATTCCTCCCCTTTAATTGCCCCATCGTGCAACAGTAGTAAGTTATCTCTGACCTTCCGGGAGCGGCCCCGGTGTTTGTGTTGTTTTGAGCAGTTTATCGGGGGGAGGGGGAGGGGGTAGGCTCCGCTCAGGTTATTGATCATCGCGGCTGACTGGAGCGTATTGGTCTTGACGTGGGACTGTATTAACACCTGGTTAATGAGGGAGCCGGCTTTGGCGCATCAAGATAACCGGCCGTCTCTCTGTGGGTTTGGCACCCGGGGGTCACGACCCCCAGCAGGGGGTTAGGGGGACAGGGGGACGATCAAAGGTTTGATTACCAAAAATCACCCCAATCGGCGGAGATCTGAAGACAGAACGAGAGATGGTCGCTGACGTGGAAGGAAAAATATCGGATCGGAGGTCTGGGAGACGCATCGGAACGCACTCCTTGAATACCGATGATCACATACGAACACCCTGTGATTGTTTACACAGAATTACATTGGGCAAATTAAATGCTCTGATTCATCTGAGGCGCAGGGGGCTGGGCTGACACCTGAGGGTCGTTAAAAGGATCCTCTCACCTGAATGGGCTTATCCCGGCCTTTCAATAACATGTCAACATACATTCACTCCTTTCCCTCGGATATACCCTCATGCCCTTTCGTCGAAACACAAACTCTGCACCGTGCTACAGTTAGTCCGTTCCATATGTGTGTTGCCAAATTAAATCAGGGAACACTCATTTGCTTTTCGAACTGAGAAGGACTCAGATGGGTTTCTTCGCTCCAATCAGGATCTACGTAAAGCAAACCCAAGTCCTGCTGGTTCAATGTTACAAGCTGCTGTAAACTCTCTCGACTCCTCCGACACAAGAATAAGTTCCCGGGGAAAGAGATCTGTAATTACAGGCAAAGTGTTTGCGTGTGGGGGGGGGGGTGGTGGGAATTGCGATCAGTACGTAATAAATGGCGCAATCGCACAACAAACTGTAGGCCGTTAATTTCCTGTGCTGTGTTTTTCCGGGGCTTCTCGAGAAGTCTTTATTAATCTAATTTAGCGCCGCGACGGGTCGCGTCGCCACGTCTGACATCAGGTTGGGAAGGGGAACTCCCTGCTTTCCCTCTCCCTCCTGCCCCGACAGATGCCGGGACACCGGGGGTAAGGCGAGGAGTCTGCGTTTCCCCATCACTCATCTCGGTGCTCGCTGTTCCCTGCTCACACAGACACGCTCGGAGAGGGAGGTATAATTAATTCAACAGCTACTGGAGCAGAGCACCGCATCCATCCTGTCACTGCTACTGGCTTGAATTTCTTTTACTTGTTTGTGTGGTTTTTGCAGGAATATGTGATGATCGCCGTATCGAGGCAGCACCCTCTCGCTCATGAATCAAAAAGAAGGGAAGGGCGACTGGATACTTTTGAAACTCTTTTTTTAAGAATTTTAAAATCGATCCAGCCACCCACTAAGAGGTGGTGGTGGTGGGGGTGGGGGATGTTCACACCAAAAAGATGTGGGATACAACTTTGAAAGACGGAGCATGCTAACATAACCTAATATCAAGGACCAGCAATAACAAGGACGAGGGGCCTAGGCCGGACCCTAGTGAGCAGCGACTGGTGGTGGATGGAGGGCTGGCCGACAGCAGGATGGATGGTCAGGTCAGAGGTGGGCTGGGTGGTGGTGAAGGCGCGGTGGGCTGGAGCGGGGTGGAGCGGGGTAGAGTGGGGTGGGGTGGAGTGTGTGTGTGGGTGTGTGTGGGTGTGTGGGTGGGTAGGGGGGGTGTATGGGGGTGGGGGGGGGGGGGGGGGGGGGCTGTACTTGGATGTTCATCTGTGAGGTAATAGCTTTTCCCCGCAGAATTGCAAATTCTCATACATATGTCACTTCACGGGACAGCCATGGTCACAGAAGCAAGAGAGAGAGAGAGAGACACACACACACACACACACACACACACACACACACACACACACACACACACACACACACACACACACACACACACACACACACACACACACACACACACACTCTACGCCCCACCAACTCCTCCATCAGCGACGGCCGCTGCCAAGTGTAACATGCTACTTTTAATTTGCGACAACACGTGCAATAGCAGATTAATTGGTCCTATGACACCTGTGTCCCCGAAGCGGCTCTGGAGGAGACCTGGGTGTACACAGCGAGTGTCACACCACATTATCTGTACACCCCCCTCCTGTAATGCTGGGGACTTTTCCCTTTAAGGGCAACGCAGACTTGGGGAAACTTAGGATGGCTGTCACCTCCCCCCACCCCCCTCCCCCTACACTGGGCAGAATGCCACGGCACTGCCCTAAAACAAATACTCGGGGGCCGGTGATGTGCTCCCGCACACCCCATACCACCACCGCCCCCACCCACACACTCCTCAACCCTCCTCTCCATTCTATTTTCCCCGACTCCATTTTTGCTCCTGTTTTCAGCCGCTGATAATGACTGCCTGTGCCATAATCATCATGAGGCTTACCAAGTTAAATAGGGCTCAGGCATTCAATCGCTACCGTGTATTTGTGTGTTTTTGCGCTTATGCGTGTATGCGCATGTGTGTGTGCGTGCATGTGTGTGTGCGGTGGGGATAAATTGAATGCAAGCATTAACTGGAATATACACTGCCTTACAATGCGCTGCCTTACACTGCCTACTGGGCCAGGCAGAAAACAATACAGTGTTATGATTGGCAAACATGCTGCAGTCTGCGTAGAGCAAACCTCAGAGGGATTTGAGTATTCAAAAGGATGAGGCGTGCAATGGACGGATGCAAATAATGATCCTCGCTAAGAACTAATGATAGACAATAGGCAAACTGATCGTAGCGGATGATCTCGATTGATAAAATAGAAGAGTAGTGTAGGGTTGAAGGAACGCATGCGTATGTGCAGAGGGGATATTCTGAGACATCCCTGCACATCATTCAGTGCGGACAGAGAGACATTCTGTCCGGGGTTGGGTTAGGTGCGCTTTAAAACAGTAGACAGCAAGACGACAATGCTATCTGGAGGGTACCGTAGTATGTAATATACTATTCTTACAAACTGTGGCCCCGGGCAAGACATTGTTTTTGAAGCACTGTTTTGATGATACATGAGCATGTGTGTGTGTGTATGCATGTGCGTGTGGGTGTGGGTGTTTGTGTGTGTGCGTGGGAGTGTGTGTGTATGTGTGTGTGTGTGTGTGTGTGTGTGTGTGTGTGTGTGTGTATGTTTGTGTGTGGGGGTGTGTGTGCATGTGTGTGTTTGTGTGTTTGTGTGTAGAGGCATGGGGTTTATGTTTGGGAAAGATAGAGTGTCCCTGACACTGTGTTTCTAGGTGGGCTCCGACTGGCTACAGAGGCAGTGAGAGTATATAAGAACCACACACCGCCGCCCCCAACCCGGTCCCTACCCTCCTACACTGCAATGACGCATACACACACCGCTGCAACGCATACACGCACAATGCCCTCGCACACACACATCATTTGTGTACATGCATGTATGTTTGGGCACACGCCCACACACACACACACACACATAAACATAAGCGCACACACACTCACGCACAATGCAACAAACAGACGTGTATGCAAATGTTTCCGCATGAAGACACTCACATGTATGTTTACACACACATGCGCACACACATGAACACAAACATCCCCCCTACACACACACACACACACGCACACGCACGCGCACACAGCCACACACACACGCACTTCTTCCCTTCCATCGCAACACTGGCCGAGGTCCTAAATCACAGAAATGGCAGCACATCAGGGGGATGACTTGAGTCTGAACAGCCGTAGAAACATGGGGGCTGTCATCTTCACACACACACACACACACACTCACACTCACACTCACGGCACACACACCTCACTCCTCCCCGCCTGCCCTTTAATACCTCTTTGCCCTTCAGTAGCAATCTGCATAGAAATGTGTGCATTCTATCACTGGGTGACTAGACATTACACGCAGGCTAATACGCCACGTCCTCTGCAAAGACTGTAAATGAACTCTCGGAGACACCAGACGTTTGCAGCCCGTTGCCCTCACAATGGCATCTCTTATAGGAGGGGGAGGAGGAGGAGTAGGAGGAGGAGGAGGTGGTGGTGGTGGCGTGGGGGGTGGGGGATCGAAGCGGGTGAGAGAGGGAAGGAGGGACTTGATTATGTCATTTGCCATGTCCACGTCATGCTGTTTTTTTTATATCTTTGCCAGGAAATCTACCTCTGACAGGTCATTAGTCATCCCGCGCTCCTTCCCTTCCCGCCTCCTCTCCCCCCCCGCCTCACCCACCCCCCCCCTCTCAACACATAAAACATCGATTCCACTCAATATCCTGCAAAAACCCCTACGCCTCGCTCAAATGCCAGAACAAAGAAAAACGCTATGTAAACCGCCGCGTGCTCTGATTAGCTTCCCCGGTCCGAAACACTGCAGAAATAAATCTACTGTCTCCTCCCGCCCCCCCCTTGTTTGATATACTGTTTATATACACACCCCCCTTTTGGGAGCCACATCAACACCCCCCCCCCCCACCCACTCACCCGTACGGCGGAATGCGTCTTTAATTCTTTAATTCTCCGGGTAGCGACTGCATCTGCTTAGCTATTCTCATCAGGCTGCTTATGTGGTGACATTAAGCAAGCCCACTGCTTACAGAGCCAATAATCTATATCGCCTCAGGCACTACTCTCGCCACTAACCTACGACTCCGGCAGCAGCAGCAGCACTAGCAGCGTCAAGTGGAGACAGTTTTGTTGAAAAGCTCTTTCCCGGGGAGATGGTTGCCTCTGCCCTGACCTAGGTGGCTGGCTACATCATCTTGACATGTAATTATCTGAGGCCTCTTAATCACGCCCATAAAGATTAATCGCAGGAGACAACAGTGGAGGCTGTGTCTTCAAATCAGGCAGGCATCCTTGTCAGATTGACACACTTGCAACTTTGCACATTTTTATATAATGCTTTTGCTTGTTGGAGATGTGTGTTGGTAAGAGCCTATTTAAAGACACAGGCCTCCTTTACAGAACTGCTGTCACAATGATGCTAGCCTCTTCACAATATGTAATGCATTGTGCTTGTTGCCTTTGTAACATTAAGATGAAATGAAGTCAAAAAGAAAAATTTCCTTACAGAATTCTCTCTCACCTTCGTCTCTTTTCCTCTTCTCGCCGTTTGATCGTGGAATTCCCAGAATGCCGTTGATGGAGTACGAGCCGACCGGGTCGTTGGAGGCGGTAGTTACCGGTGGAGACACTGTGCTTGGTACTGAGGCAGATGAAACACACATGAAGCTATCGTTAGGGCTCAAGCTTATAGCTAAATGTGGCGCGCATACGGCTCCATCGCAGGCCACGTTGCAGAGTACATTGCAGGGTGCGTTGCAGGCTACGTGGCAGGCTACATTGTTGGCTACTTTGCAGGCTACATTGTAGGCTACGTTGCAGGCTACGTTGCAGGTTACGTTGCAGGCTAAATTGTTGGCTACTTTGCAGGCTACATTGTAGGCTACGTTGCAGGCTACGTTGCAGGTTTCGTTGCAGGCTACATAGCAGGCTACGTTGCAGGTTTCGTTGCAGGCTACATAGCAGGCTACGTTGCAGGTTGCATCACAGGCTGCGTTGTAGGATACGCTGCAGGCTATAAGGTAGGCTACGATGCAGGCTACATTGTAGGCAACATTGCGTTGCATTGAAGAGCAACGGCTTGCTCTATGCGGGTTGTTGTTAGAATGGCCTTTAAATGGAGTGAGGCGCTTTACCGATGGTGTGGCCCGGCGTTGAGAGCGATGTTCCATCAGGAGACGGATGGAAGGGCTGCTGGACTTTTGTTCTGATAATCCTGCAGGACAAAGACAAACGGCAAACGTTGTTTTAGTCCTATGACAACCATACAAAAAGGTTGCAATTCCTTGCAATTCCTGTTTGCATTTCCTGGTTCCACGTTTGCAATTCCTTACCATTCCTTCAAGAAATCTGTAAAATGTTCTGTCCGACCTTTAGCATAGATTGAAGTACATTTCCTCAAAGATGATGATTTCACATTCTACTCAATGGTCAGAGTGTTGTTTATTTTTATATCGGTTCAAGGTGAAGTATAGAGAAAAGTCTCTATTGCGCTTTTGGTCCGGGTGATCTTGCAAACAAAGCATGAAATCACATCAATTCACCTCAATGATTAGCTTCACTGCCTCTACCTGGACCCCGCTAATCAGCTCCCTCTCTCTCTTCATTCCCCTCCTTAACTTACTCTCTCCCCTTCCCTACCACTCTCTCACACTCTCCATTCTCCTTCTTCCCTACCTCTCTCTCCCCTTCTTTCTCTCTCCCATTCTCTCCCTCTCTCTCCCTTTTCAATCTCTCTTGTCATCTACCCCATCTTTCCATTTCCTCCTCTCCCTCTATCTTCCTTCTCCTTCTATCCTTCTCTCTCCTCCCTTCTCTCTCTCTGCATTTCCTCCTTCTCTCCCTCCATGAGACTCTCCCTTTCCTTCTCTCCCACTTTCTCCCTTCTCCTCTCCCGCACTATAGATAGGCAGAGGATGTGGGTGGGAGGAGGGGGGGGAGGGCAGGGGAGCATCACAGACCACTATCCCTGCACATGGCTCCCCAGATCACACATCTCTGTAAACTGACGCAACCCCCCCCCCCCACCACACACACAACCATCCCCACCCATCCCCACCCCCAGGTGCCAATGTGCGGATGAGGGTGTATCGATCGGCGCTAGGGGAGGAAAAAGTTGGGGATTAGTCACACGGGCAAACAGATGCAAATAGAAAGCTATAAATTACATGTGACAGGAAAGCAATAGTTCCTTATTGCCTTGCACAAGCTTACGCCAGCATTAGATTCCTTTAATCTGAATGGCACTTGGAGAGAGAGAGAGAGAGAGAGAGAGAGAGAGAGAGAGAGAGAGAGAGAGAGAGAGAGAGAGAGAGAGAGAGAGAGAGAGAGAGAGAGAGAGAGAGAGAGAGAGAGAGAGAGAGAGAGAGAGAGAGAGAGAGAGAGAGAGAGAGAGAGCTGTCACAATAATTTGTGAAACTTTCAAACTGTTCATCCTGTATTAGGCAGGGTTTGGATGGTGCTGGGCGGGGAAGGTTTTGGGGAGGGGTTCTAGAGAGAGAATGGCTGAATGGTCGCTTTGCTTTTACCTCTGGCCATTATACTCCTATCCGTTTATACTTGGTTCCTCCGTTTTCAACACATCAACATGATGAATGATTTTTTTGCTATTTTCTGGCATCAATTATCAAAATAATTCATTATTAAAGGACTCATCATAACAAAATGATCCTTTGTCTGCGAACCTCTGCGTTCCTGTTTTGGGGTTTGTGTTCCTATTAAAACGTTGTGGTGTTTATCAGGGCCGCATCAGACCATCTAGATATTGATATTGGTGTAATGGGGGGGGGGGGGGGGGGGGGGGGGCTGGAGGGAAGGTATACAACACTGTCAAAACCCTCCTGGGGGGCCGAACAGCTACACCACAACAGAAACAACAATATTCTTTCCAAGGACAATGTTGATGATTTACATTTGTACGCAACAGGCTTTCGACCCCTAAAACCCAAACTGTTCCTGATATTGAATAAGCGTTTCGGAAAAATGCATTAATGACAAACCCCCCAGAAACATCAAAACGGCTTCACCCATGAATCAATACTATATCAAACTTTAGCATCTAAAAGCTTTTTATTTTATTTTGTAAATCGACCCTTTCATGTAGCATTTCACAATCATATGAATAGATTAAATTATTCTTTAATTTCTTAAGGAATACACAGAGACGGCGGGACGAGTGGCTGCTCACTACAGCAGCAGCACTAGTAGTATCACTGTGGCGTTTTCATCGTGCACACGGCTGACGAAGGAGTGTTTAAATAGAACATCCTCCATTGTCCACTCTGCCGCCTTGAGGTCACACCGGCTGCCACGGCGACTGGTGCCCCCCCCCCTCCCTCTCCCCGGTCATACCCACTCATCTGGAAAGGCTTGCCTCCCCTCCTTTTATTTATATATTTTTTATATAAATTGTCTTTTACTGGGGGAATACCCGCCCACACACACACACACACACACACACACACACACACACACACACACACACACACACACACACACACACAGACACAGACACAGACACACACGCGCACGTATGCACGCATGCACGATCGCACACACACAGTCACACCTCGCCTCGCGTCTATGTTACCCCACCAGACATGAAACCCACTGGACTGTGGAGTGAATGCCATGTTGTTGTTACATAGTTATTAATTAAGTTGTTGTTGTTGCTGTGAACCAAAAAAGAAACAACCTGGAGGATTCTAACAGGTTATTTCATGAATATTACTTAATATGAGTGGATTGAATGACCAGCAGTGAGACATGTCTAATGCTGAAATAATAGTATGCATTTCATATGTTTCAATGGAGCTTAATTTTCTTTGTGTAAGACATGCATTAATGTATGGATCCCAATATGCTATGTGATTGTGTGTGTGTGTGTGTGTGTGTGTGTGTGTGTGTGTGTGTGTGTGTGTGTGTGTGTGTGTGTGTGTGTGTGTGTTGTTTTTAGTGCCGGTTTGTGTGTGTGTGTGTGTGTGTGTGTTAGTGTGTACGTGTCAGTCCGGCATTTAATCTTTACAATTTTCCAAAATGGTTTCTGAATGAAAAATACATTATGCAGGAATAATGATTCAAAGTAATTCTCATATTTTCTTAATAGAATTACATTTCTTTGTAGTCACAATTTAATTTTCTACATAAATAAAGACACATAAGTGCCCTCAGTCAAACACACTGATCTTTAATTAGAATTGAAAAACTTCATAGGAGCCTTTGAATGATATTAATGTACATTCTGAATTTATCACATACATGTGTCTGAGCTCCCCTAAATGGGCCTTTTTAAGCGACCACGAACCATGAAATGAATTTTCTTCAGCCTTTCTCTATTTAAAAGATGTCTTGTGCGAGGCTGTCCGCGCTCTCACATCAACTCATTAAAACGTAATGCTGATGCTGGCTCTATGGAACACTGCCTCTTAACCAAAGTTCACCGCGCGAGATCTCTGGCGGGGGGAGGGGTGGAGGGGGGGGTGGGTGGGCGGGGGGAAGCGGGAGGGGCCAAGTTCAGAGGGGTGGTGGGGGGAGTAGGGGGTGGCTGCTGGGGTCGGTCGGTTGTTCGCCCTCTGATTTTATACAGTCTGGCTTTAGCACTCTTCCCGGATCATATTGGGTTGGACTATTAGGAATTAGTACTAATGGGGGAGATGTTTGGTGTTTTTTTTCAGCGGGTAAGATATGTGGTCTCGAGCCTGACCCAGGCCTATGGGGTCCCAAGTTCATATTGTCTTTATTTTAAACGTAAACTTCAATCATTAATAGCAAATGTGCTGGGATACACTACAAAGCCTCATCTAGGGTTATGCCAAATGTAAATGTAAAAAAAAACAATAGTAACAATGAATAAACAATGCAGCCAGCAATATCTTAATTAAATTAAAATCAATAACCTTTGCAAAAAAATAACAAAACGTTGGCACACGGTTAAAAAAACTAGGTTATAGCTAAGTAGACCATTATTGGTGCTGGTGTAGAATTAAAAGGTTGATTTGTGAAAGAAACAAACACTTGAATTAATTGCATATCAAGGTAACATTAAACCGTTTTCGGGTTAGTGCCAACAAAAAAAAGAGAACTTGCTTCGCCACACACACATTAGATGTGCAAAACCAAATTGCCCTGTTTTATAGTATCACGGGATATGGTCACCAAATATTGATGGATTTTCATCCAGACAGATTCCCTCAGTCTGGATGAAGTGCTGATTGTTGAGGGAGCCTGGTGTGGAAGATTGAAATACCCCTCTGAGACCACTATCGCGAGAAGTTGGTCAAACAATACGCTGCTTTATTTTGCACTTTCCTCGAGACCTTTCTACATTTGTGCAGCCATAATTCCGGTTATTTTGTTTTAGCTACACGACCCAACATGGAACAATCACAGGCCTGCTCTAAGCCCTATAGGCTTAGTTCTAGTTAGTTCTAGTTATTTTTTAGGATAAAACGGTTAGGAGACTAAGCATATAGGCCTATATATTTATTGCAGGCATATATGCCTATACAAGACCAAAACAAAATCGAAAAATATTTCTGCAATAGGCCTACCCTTTTTACCATCCAAAATAAGAATAAAGCTTTCATTCTCCAATCCCCCCGGCTGATGAATACAGTTGATTAAATGGTTATTACCTGTTTATGGACGACACGCTCGGGACGGTGTCGTTGTCACAGATGCCCTCTGCTAAGAGTCTGTCTCTTATCTCCCACGCAAACATGGTGGGGTTCTGTCTTTTGTAGTCGGCTATTTTATCCACAACCTTTGGCGTGGCCACTTTGGGCTTCGACCCCCCGATCACTCCTGGTTTTATGCTGCCAGTCTCGTAATATCTGGAAATAATAATACAATTATTAAAATAAATAAAAAATAAAAGCCACAAAATGATTAGATAGAAAATGTTATGATAAGTAAAATTACCCAAGTCTAAAGGAAATAATGTAGAATTGTAATGATGTAGATTTTAATCACGCCATTCTTTGTATTTGTTCCATTAATATTGGCCTATGACGACCATGATCCGGAACCCTGCCTGAGTCATACCTTCCAGCCTTCAAATGGTTTCCAAATAGGCTGCATTATCCACCGATATTCCTAAATCGGCCTATTATATATATATGTAGGACACCGCGAACAATTAGGCCTACAAGTCCCCTTAATTTAAATTATTCGGAGGAACACATGCTCATTAAATGAACAACACCAGAATATACTTCCCTAGCTTATCATTTTAAATTACAGTTCTTGATGATATTCGAGATACTCTTTTGGCAGCAATGTATGCAACTCAAAACATTTCCCCAACAACGGTCCTTTTCTCTCATTAAAAAAAATGACAGTTCGAGCAATCGCCCCATACGTATTGCATATTCTACAAGCCTGCATCCAATCGAATTGGACACCGTGGGGTTTCAAAGGGGGATGCATTGCGACTGGCATCCCAGTTCCACTCTCTTACCTGCCCAGTATCTTGCTGACACAACCGTGGCTGACCCGCAGCTGTCTGGAGATGTCGCAGGGACGCACACCTTGGTGGGCCAGCTCCACGATCCTCTGCCTCACCACGTCTGGCAGGGGTCTTCCGTTCACAAACACCCCGCCCAGCTGGTTCACCCCCCCGTGCCCTACGTGGGACACAACAGCACCAAAAAAAGACACCAGAACCTAACATTACGCAAAGCTTGTGTTTACGCGTGGAGCGAACATTTATCTCGACGAGATCCACTTGGTGGTTCGTTTTAGTTTGGGTTCAATGTTTCATTTCATGGACAGGATTACTGCTCTCTTCACAGTTTCCGTGCCCGGGTTTGTGTGCGCCAGGCCTCGCTATGTTTCTAGAAATTAATATTCAAACGCGGTAAGAAACAAAACCAAAAGGTCTACTTATAATGGTAAAGCAATGCATTGCACAGTCTTACACGTTAATATATATAGGCTATATTATCTTTGACTATTAATGCTTTAATAGACTTGATATATAATCCAGGCCTAATATTGTGTTTTTTAAGTAGGCTATATTCATTATACTGGCGCATAAAAATCAAGAGTCAAATTTTCCTGACTGAGATTAGGCCATATTATTATTATAAATAACGACCTCACGTCTCTCAGCTTACCTTCTTATTGAAAACATAGAGGTTACATTATCTTAGCACGTCCACGGCTCATGTGGGCTACTCAATTGCAAGCTCTTTCATTTTCCTTGGAGGCTAAATAATTAAATGAGCTTTGATTTCTCATATTACATATTATATGGTAAACGAAGAAGCTATGAATTATTTAAAGAGTCACTAAATTACTAGTGAACAAAATACAGTCCACTTCTGGCAGGTGTATTTAGTTAGAGGAGCCACGTGTGTAGGCTACCTATTATTAGAATAATGAATAATAAATGTAGGACTGGTATCATAATATTAAGCTACTAATGCTTGATGCCTTTTTGACATTAGTTAAATGTAAGTTACTTTTATTACTATTTATTTTATTTTATTAAAGAAAATCCCAGTAAGGGGAACACAACGTTGCCTGGTCTAATTGCTTTAAACTCTAAGCATATTCGTTTGTTTGTTTGTTTGTTTGTTTACCCTAGTTTGCTGTAAGTTTGCATCTGTTAAATCTCTGCCTTTTACGGTCGATTAACTAATTCCTTGAAGGCAGCAGAATTGCAATTACTGAAATAGCCAAATCAAATGAGTGATGGCTAGTATGATTTCCAGATCATACTCACTCCTCCATTCCCACATCTCTAATGCTTACGTTTTGAAGCTGAGTTCAGTTAGACTCCTATCAAAGTAAACATGTATACATACATTAATAAAAAAAAGAAGCCTCTTTCCCATCAAAGGCCTTCGATCATGCAGAATCTTCTCTATTCTCCTCCGCATGCAAACAGCACCATCTCAGATCAGGTCATTTCTACTTACAGTGCATCGCAGAGAAGGGGTCTCCTTTGCAGTGAATATCCATTGGATAGCAAAGAAAGGACAGATAATCAACTGAATTCGCCGTTTCGACTTAGTAACGAAGATAAAAGTGCTACGAAAAAAAACAACGACTCGAGTATCAGCCTTCTCGATCGCGGGGTCTTCGATCGATCGGAGGCAACTTCTTCCTGAAAAAGTTGCCTTTATCTCAACAGTCCGTTCCGGGGAGGTGGTCTCGACAGGTGCACTTCATGACCGAGTACGCTGTTCCTGTTTATATTTCTAGGATTGTTTTTCGTTGCAAAGCCCTCAAGGCGGAAGGTGATCTCAGTATACAACGATTCAAGAAAGACCACGTTAGGAAATGTTCATCTCCACTCTCCGCAGCTCGCTGTTAGTCCCGGTGGTCTGGCTGAGGATGGGCCGATGTTCAGAAACGTCCAAACACAAACACATCAGAAAAAGGAGTGGGTGGGGAAACACACCGGGTAAAAGTGTGGCTTCCTTCTGTCTCTCACACAGAAGACCGTCAGGGATGCGCCGGCCAGGGTCTTTGGGTTGAGAATGAAGCCCCCCTCGCGTGGTGTGCGTTTCTAAAAGCAGCAGCGACTCCCTCCCCTCCGCAGACCCCCCTTGCTTATATGGATGACTTGTCAGACAAAGGCAATAGGTTCCAACACTTTGTGATTCGCCAGCGCAAGAACCCCGGGGTCCGAAACGAGGAGGTTCTGCAGGTCTGACACACCGAGAAAAGGGGGAGGGAATAAATAAATAAGAAATGGATTCGGAGTTGCGGGCATCAGAGTTTTGGAGACATTACTACAGTGCTAATTGTGTGATGCTTAGCGGAGGTGTGCAGTAATAGCACCAGCGACGCACAGATATCCCCGTTGGTCAGCGGATTTATAGCACCCTTGCCTTGAAGATATAGACGGTAAATATGTCCACAGGCTTGCATAGATGCATCTCTTTTTTCTGTCTTCACACCCTTGGATTTGTTATGCCGGAGTATGGTTTTCAATAGCAAAGCAATGGAAGTGCTGCAACCGAATTATTAGTAACTTTCTTTTAATGTGTCCAGGGCTGAGGCAATGCGTTGTATACTCGGGCCTAACGATTGGTCTCAGATGCAGTGGACCTTTATTTATAGCCCGATTATTACATCCCTCTTCGGTTGAGCCTGCAGGCAGGGAACTGTGTCGGAGGTTGAAGGTAAAAGCGAGCCGCTCTGTAGAGACAGCAGGTGCATCACCGTACAGCATTGCTTGCTCTATTCTGTAGATGGCGCTGCATCGTTTCACAAATGCAGATTATTAAACGGACAGTGCAGTATAGGCCTTTGTATAGTCTCTATGCATGCGGGGCACTTCAAAGAAATTAAAACTCGAGGAGGCTAAATGGCAAATCAATTAAGGTGCTTTGATTTAGACACTAAGCTAGGTGGGCCGCCGCCTAACTTCTGACTTCTGCATGGTAACATGTCTTACACTTAAATTGGGTATAAGCCAGCTGGTAAAACGACTTCATGCTAGCAGGAGTTGTTGACTCTCATTAACGAGAAAAAGGGTTGAAATCGCTTAAAATGTTTATTTTTACACACACACACACACACACACACACACACACACACACACACACACACACACACTATATATATATATATATATATATATATATATATATATATATATATATATAGGCCTATATATGCATAAAATGTGCTTCTTTGAATTAAATATTACATATTATGTACAATTATTAAGAAACCAACATTTCTTTACCTATTTTTTTTATTCTATAAATAATAATCAAAAAGTGATAATAATAATATAATATTATTATTGTGAAAATAATAAACAAATCAATTTGCATGTTTTCTTCACATTCTTCACAACTACTTCACATTATTGTTATTATTATTATCATTATAATTATTGTTATTATAATAATAATAATAAATATTTTATTTTATAATTTTTTGCTAATCTGCTATTTTGCGGCTCCAGCGGCCCGTGCCCGGAACGAGCGCCACTGATATCTGGGCATTTGGAGGGGCCATCTCCTCGGGGCAGAGGGTCACATCTTTGCTCTGCCTTCTGGTCAGGTTAGGGGATGATTTCTCTTTTTGTTACTGTTTTTGGAGCGAGCTTCTGGTACAATATGTAGCACTATAGGCTGTAATTTCACACTTGACTGCACATTTCCCTTAAAGCTACATTCTTTTTTTTCTTCTTCTGTAAGACACCCCCCCTCCACCCTTTACCCCCACCCCACCACCCTCACCCCCCACCAGTTCTTTGCCTATGCCCTTGCGCGAGCTCTGCACATTTCAGTGTCCCATTGCAACCAAAATTAAGAAGTAATGCCTTTTTGAACCTGGAAGGACAAAATACGAGGATATTTGTGTCAACATTTCCAAATGAATAGACGCATTTAACCCCCCCCCCCCTTTGTCTTTGTATTTGTGAAGCACGTGTGCATCGTGTTTGACTCTGTGCTCCATACTTGGTGATATAACCCCTCTTTTATTTATTTTTAAAGAGGCCACTCCATTCAGACGGTACACAGGGTCGGAGTCTCTTTAAAAGCCATTGAGACATATAAACAATAGAATGACTGAATACATTGTCAATAGCACCCTCTGCTAAAATCGAACTTGAAATAATTGTTTTTTAAAGCCATGCACGTGGTTTGATAAATTACATTTCTGTTAGTCTATATTTTTGTCCGATATAAAATTGGACTTGATTTGTTTAATTGCATAGGCTACATCACTGAAGTATTAGGCAAATAGACAACGATGATGTCAAGAGTTTTGAAAATGTTTTGGAGCCCGCGTGCACCCATTAAGATAGGTGTGATACTTTGACAGAGAGCAATTTATCTTTGCCGCGCCTGCTAATGGTCTGTGTAGTCTATAAGGAGAGAGAGAGAGAGAGAGAGAGAGAGAGAGAGAGAGAGAGAGAGAGAGAGAGAGAGAGAGAGAGAGAGAGAGAGAGAGAGAGAGAGAGAGAGAGAGAGAGAGAGAGAGAGAGAGAGAGAGAGAGAGAGAGAGAGAGAGAGACGTGTGAAGAGGAGGACTGGGGAGCACATGCGTGCAGGATATTAGAAGAAAACATTGACAAATGCACGATCATTTCGAGGAGGAACAGTTTGAGTTACAACGATGTTTTTTCCTATTATTAATGTTAATAATTGATTTGTTGGTGGTCAGGTGATCTTGATTTTCTGTATCCTTAGTCCACGCTCTCATCCCGTCGGTTGTCCCAACGTCACAAATCGATGATTCATGCACTGCAGAGCTCATGGAACTGTCTGTTTAATTTTAAGTCATCAGACTGATCTTCCCTGATTTCGGATTTTGGTTTGTTAATTTCCTGGCTTATAGTCATGGATAGGTTGTTTGGAAAATTGATTTTTTTATTGGGTCTGTCAAACACTGGACTTCAATATTTAGCTTAAGTAAAATAAACCTTTCAATAGCCCGAACGGCTTTTCAATGCAGAGGCATATTGGCAACCATCTCCCCATCCAACCACGGCTTTGCAGGGAATATATTCAATGGGAACTTCAAACGTCGTGTGTGTCATATAACGAAAAAACAAAACCACAACAAACTAAAAAATAATAAATAAATATAATAATACTAATAATGAGAGAAATACAATAAAGAAAGAAAGTTCCACACCAGAACTATAACTGCTGGAGGGGTGTCACGACATAGAATCCTGGACATAATATTGAACGGACGTGTGTCTGCAATTATCAGAATAACCTGCAACCATGCAGGCTATCTAGTGGACACTACTGATATGTTGCCCATACAAGCACTTTAGGCAACACATCCTGCTGGTGGAACAGATGGAGCATCAATTTAATTCCGTCCTCGACACAACGAGAGATTGATTTTGTACTTGCTTTTAATTTTTCCATAATTAATTTGATCATTACCACTGCATTCCATTGATCTTCCAATTTGAATGTAAAATTAAAACGTGAATCAGTCTGTGATCTATATGTCGTAGGCTGTGAACATCTCTGTTCATTAGTTCTAATTAATTTAGTTAATTATATATTTCTATTGTGATTCGACGTTATTGTTCTTATCGTCAATGTTATAGGCCTGGGTTATTATTATTATCGTTATTCATGTCACGTTTATTTAATCTTGGAACATCACTGTTGTGATTATATCGACATATTATTATTGTGTATTTATAAATTTTCCATGAAAGTGATATGCCTACTATCATATAAGCTTTCCCACAGATAAAAGGCAGGCCATCCACACAGCATGGGCTGAGACACATCGCCCTTAAAATAGTAGCCCTCATTGCATGTCATCCCATTGCGAGAGTGTAATAATATCTGCTGTGTCTGATGTCCCCATCATCACTTTTTACTCCATTCTTGCAGAGGACACACGCGCGCGAACCGTCAAACAGGCACGCGCGCACACGCACACAACGACTTTCTCAACCATCACCCTCACCATGTTCCGTGATTCGCTTAAACATGGGCTCTGTGTCCAAATGCACAAGATATCAGGTTATATTACTTTGATTGGAAAACACTTAGTTAAATTACTTTTCATACCCTGAGAACACAAGCAGTCAGACAGTGGAGGTTCTGAGCTTTCCACGCCTCAGGTAGAGCAAATCATTAAGTAAAATTAACATCTAATTAGCATTTTAAACGTATAAAAAAATTACCTTACGTCAAGAGAGATTCTGGTGATAATATAATTATAAATCCATTTTATATTATTATTATTTTTATTTGTTTATTTATTATTATTATTACAATTAATAATATTAATATTAATACTAATAATATATTGGTGTGGTAGTTGTTTATTCCAAAACACGTATTGAAATACAAATAAGATGATCAATTTGTCACAACATTCTTGTGCTATGCATCATATAGAAAAAAGTTTTTCTTTGCTTAAAAAGAAAAGAAAAAAGCCTTACAAAAAAAACGAAAGATATGGGCTGTGAACAACATTGGTCTCTATGACCTCTCCTCTGAACACTTTTCTAATATGTTCTGCACAGTGTGTGTGTGTGTGTGTGTGTGTGTGTGTGTGTGTGTGTGTGTGTGTGTGTGTGTGTGTGTGTGTGTGTGTGTGTGTGTGTGTGGCTGTAAATCCCATCTGACTGAAACCACTCTGGGATCAAATCCTCTCATCATATAATATGTAGATTTGGGGAGTAGTTGTTAAATATGCCCTGCAGTGGTTGGATTAAAAATAGGAAATCATTTCAAAAATATTCACTTTGTTGCATTGCACTGGGAACAAGGGCTACCCCCCCACACACAACACCACCACCACCACCCCTCCCTCCACATCCCCCGCATCCTCTATCAAACTTTCCACATGAATAGTTAAGTGTGTGCCCCTCTAAGTTACCATGTAACAAATAATGAAAGGTGAATTCATCGCTGAACTATGAGAGCTTTTAATAATGTATTACGTGTGTTTATTTATTTGAGCGTGTGTGTATGTGTATATTTGTATACTATTTACACATCTGCACGTTTACATTGTAGCATCCCTCCTTTCTCTGTGAGCATCACTGGGATTTGCCCATGCGGCAATTTTTTTACCTATTTCGCTGCACAATTTAAATCTGTCTTGAATTGTTCGTTAATCATCACCTCAATCCGCACCATATTTACCATCGTCACCCATCTCCCAAAGAATCTCTTTTGTTCTCACCAGAATCCGCCCCAAACGTCTTTGCTCACGCACACACATGGTAGACACCTAAATCCACCCAAGTCCTCCCTCATCCACCACCAGAACCACAACACAACACCGGCCCAAACTAACAGCATCCCCCAAAAACCCAACCCTTCCATCAACCCATCCCCACCACCACCATCCACCATCCCTCTCTCCCCCTCTCTCTCTCTCTCTCTCTCTGCGGTGGCCTCCAGTCCCCCGCCCGGGCCCCTCCACCATGGGCCCTGGCCCCTGTGCTGCTGCTGCTGCTGCTGCTGCCACAGGCCCCGTGCCTTTATGCTGGATCGGAGGGGCGGTGTCTTGCTGGGACCCAGGCCCCGGGGCCGCTCCGGGGTGGCCCGCCAGCTGCCTGGGCCCCGACCAGACAGCCAACATCTTCCCGAGTCGTGTCAGCAATGTGGGGCCTGAGTGCGGAGCGTCTGTCCGACGGAGCCCGCTGACATGTGGTACAGCCTATGGCGTGTGAATGCATAATGTGGCAGCCACCTCATGGCAGCAGGTGGGGTCGGCCATGTTTGTGTTGTTATTGTTGTTCATTTTTTACATTTTTCCTCCATTTCATCTCGTGGTGGTTGTCTTTGATGGTAATGGTGTAATGCTGTCATCCCTGTGTCTGTTACATGTGTGTTGTTTGGTCATTAGTGTGTGTGTGTGTGTGTGTGTTTGTGTGTGAGTGTGTGAGTGTGTGTATTAGAGGGAGAATGGGAGTTAAAGCAATAGAGAGAAAGATAGAGAGAGTGAGAGAGAGGCTATGGGACTTTGTGCGTAGGACTGTTGACACACACACACACACACACACACACACACACACACACACACACACACACACACACACACACACACACACACACACACACACACACACACACACACACACACACACACACACACACACACACACACAAACGAAAACACACACAAACACACACACACACACCACACAGAGCGCCCCCCCCCTCCCCCCCCCAACCAGAAACGTACGGATGAGCAGTTTCCACATAAGCTTCTGATCACTTCTGTAAATGCTTCCTGTCACCTTCGGTAGCGTAATGATCATGAAAATTGTGACCTTGATCTATGGAAAGCTATAATGTGACTGAATGTCCTCCTCCCACATACTTCCTCCCTGGCTCTGAGCACGCAGGGGCCGGGGGAAGCAGAGAGTCGGGGGTGGGGTCTGGAGTGGGTGAGGGGGGATTGTTTAGTGGTCATAAAAAGCCGGTAGTTTTAGCCCATAATGGCTCAGCCGTCCTCCCCCCTCCTCCTCCACACTGCTCGGGAATGGTTTGGCTAAATCTCGCGGCGGCGGTCCGCGCGGTGGCGTGGATGTAGATTCGACTCGGGAGACGCTGACAGTTGTCTTGGGGCCCCGGGTTTTATTTTATCGTCTTGTGTGGCGGCGGTAATAGGATGCCATAAAGCCGCTTCAGATAGGCTGGTGACGCTGGGGTTGTTGCATTGTTGTCATGTGTGCTTGTTGTGTCGTTTAAGTGTTCCCTCTTAGAGATCTCTGTGGTTATGGTGTTGTTTGTTGTGGTGGTTGTCGGAAATCAAGGATCAATCGATGCGAGCATCGGATTACGTCCGTGCTTCTGGCCCTGGTACTTCAACCGGGAGATATAGTATGATTGCCCTGGAGAAATATAGCACTAATAAGCCTGGGCTGTGATTAACATAACCAATGAGTCATGAATGAAAAGTATCGTTTTATATTTTGATCAAACAAGAAAACCAACTCATCAAAGTGTTGTAGTAATTATGTTTTTTGCCCAATGTAACAATGAAAGTTATCATTGGAAATAAATATGCTTGTATTAACATAAATGCAAATAAAACACAAATATGCACAAACTAAAATTGGTCACAGTCGTGGTTATTGGTGGTGGTGGGGGTGGTGGTGGTGCTAGGGGGCTGGTGGGGGAGCCATCTTGAGAAAGCTGTTCTGCTCCAAGTTGAAGAAACAACGGCCCGTGATGTCGCTCTCCCGTTTTCCAACCAAAAGACCCCCTCTTCTAGTCTGCAAGAATCGGGTTTGCGCAACGTTGTTTATAAGTACACCCTTGCCAGCTTTTCATATTTAAACGAGCAAAGGTTTAATTACCAAATGATGACAGTGTCATATGGCGCCGTGATGGCACAGAGCGACTAATGAATGCAGACCGAACGAGGATTGCAAGCGTGACACTGAGTGACAGTGGGGATCAAAATAATAATAAAAAAAGAAAGCAGAGGAGGAGGAAGAAGAGGAAGGAATAGAGAGGGTGGTGGGGGTTGGGATGTGGGTGGTGGGGGTAAGAGTGTGTGGGGTGTGTGGTGGAGACAGTAAAACAGCTGTAATTTGCAATGTGCTAATGTTCGATGGCTGCTCATGGATTAAGAATTTTTGAAACTATTGTCTGCCAGATGGAAGGAAACAGGGGGGGGATGGGGGGTATGCTGCAAGGATGAGAGAGGAGAGAAGAGAGGGGAGAGGGGTTGTCTAACCAGCATATTTATATCTGAATATGCAACTGCTGGACTCAGTGATCCACGGGTAGAAAAACAGAGACAGCCTTTGGTTTCAACCAAAAGAACACCAAAAAAACAACTATCCAAAACGTTTTACCCTATTCTCCCCGACTCCACCCCCCACCACTCTTTAACCTGCCCTCTAGACTGACGATGTTCACATTATGCCACACCTATTCGGATTGGACAGGACGGGCTTGTAGGCTATCATCTCGACATAATCATCCAGACACGCTGCAGCCCCTGGACCTACGGGTCTGCTCACACACATCATTGATAATTCTACCCTGGTGCTGATGTGCTCTGATATATCGCGCTGGAAGAATACCAGTTAACGCCTGCACCGGAAGATGTACATGCTTAACCAGCCGTGAAACCTTTGCTGAATCGCGCCATATTTATACTGATCTCAGATCAGTGCTCTTGTCATTAAAATTTTTGGAGCCCCGGTTGCCGGTGTATTTTTTTTTATGGATCGGGTTAATGATGCGCTGGGTAATTGCCTCAATGTATAGCTGAGCTATTTGCTAATTCCATTCAAGGACTGCAATAAATAACTAAAGAACCTTCAACTTCAACACAAATCTTCTCGGATGAATTAAAGTTTGGCTTGCGGGCACGTTGTTCATAGGCCTAGGCCTACTGCTTTCCGGCAATATATTTCATTTAATATTAAGACGACTTTATTTTTTATTTTCCACTACTAAATGTAGGCTATATTTTGTACAACACACCATGACCCCATTCCCTTGTCATAAGAATTTATTCCAACTGTGAACCTTATCCCTTCTTAGGTTCTTCATGCTGAGGGATCAAGACCTTGTACACCACAATAAGGTGTCTTACGGGGACGGCTGACCCCTGTTTCATCGTAATGAAGTGTTGTTTTAGTCATGGTGTGATGTAATGAGTTCAGCACGGGCCCCTCTGTCCGCTGACTGTGATCATGAGGGGCTTGCTCCGCCCTGGGGATCTCTGACTCACTGGGAGCTGTCACAGCCCGCACAATACACACTTTAGTCACAGCATGTCGTTTTAAAGAATGCACAACAGATGCACCCTGGGAGATCTTCATGGAACCGGAATCTTCTTTTCGAAGTCCCCCCCCCCCCCCCCCCCTACAAAGATATCTATGTTCGGGTTTTTTTCACCGCAGATTTTTCGTTGAAAATGAAAGTGTTGGTGCGGCCGTATGATGAGCTATACTGGTGTCACCTTTCATATAGTTCCTAAAGAAACAGAAAAACAGCTGAGTCTTTGTTTCACCACTCTCACTGAAGGTGATCGGAGGCAGCTTGACATGTCACATACTGCAGTGTGTTGTGCTATGGGGCCAGAGTAACCTCCTCTCCCTCTCTCCCTATATCCTTCTCTCTTTCTCCATCATTCTCTCTCCCTCTCTCTCTCTCTCGCTCTCTCCTCCATGGCTCCCCTGGCCCTCTCTCCCCAGGCTGGTGGAAACATCTGTCATGGCGGCTGCGGCTGCTGTTTCTCCCTCTGTGGTCAGAGCGGCAGGTGAAGGTGTGCTGCCTGCCTGCGTGGTGACATGGTACACATGGGTACCTCCAACAACAGCGCTCATTAACAGGCAAATGGAGCAGGAGCCGCACAAATTGAGCTGAGCTTTTTTTTTTTAGGGAGCCAGAAAATCGGGGCCCCTCACTGCCAGACTGAGCTCGGATAGCCAAAGTGACACCACAAAGTGCCAACACCGCAACCTCCTCCACCACGCTAAATCTGAACCCCAACCCGAGCCCCCGCCCCGCCTAAAAAATTAACATCCCTAATCGTGTGCCAGCCTAAACATTATTCTTCATGATTCTGACCAGCCATGCTTGCCCTCAGCTTGCTGGATGGCGCTCCCCTCTCCGGGCCAAACGCAGCCAGCCTCGGCCGGATGGCTCAGCCGGTTGTGTCCAGTATTTAATATGGAAAATCGGAAGTAGGCCTACATAGGCTATCTTTTTTTAAACAAAGACAAGACGAACGCACGAAGACAGCATGTCCTAGGTTTTTTGCCTGTGCGTTATATCATCTCAATATTATCAACATCTTCCTATTTATATTATGTATTATTATTATTATTATTATTATTATTATTATTATTATTATTTACTTACTATTATTTTAAACGGGTATTGTTATTCGCATTATTATTAATAATTAATTAATTCACCATAACTATCATTAAGCTACTATATTAATAACGATGTTGATGATTTCTTATCACTCCTTCTAACCCTAACCATACTATTATTTGTGGCATTAGTGCTGGCAGAAGAAGCCTAGTATTTTTATTTCTTTAATCTATTGTTTATATAGGGTCTGTGTCTTCCTCCCTCTCAGCTGAGCTGTGATAGGGCGAGATCAGCAAGGAGGAGGGAACCCGAACGGAAGCATGGCATATTTAATTAATTACTCCATATTAGAATGTTTGTTTACAGAAATGAACTGCTACAAGATGTCTGATGTTAATTAATCTAAAGTCTACTCCCACCCACCCCCGCCACCACCACCACCTCCACCCCTTCCTCCACAACGTGTTGACGATCGGTGCTGCCGAGGTAAAGTGCTTTCATGGCAGGTAAACCTATGTGTTATTGGATTTCCATCAATGGCTCTGAGGTGTGTTCGTAACAAAGGCATGGCGCGCGGATCAGGGTAGCGAGTGTTAACATGATTGCTTATTAATAACGCCAATTAGAACTCGGTGGCGGGGTGGCTGAGAGGGTGGATGGGCTTGATTGGGACACGGCTCGCGGAGGATTCTCTAAACGGCGGTCGGTAGTTTGAAGCCGGTGGTGACCGCCGGATCTTAAACCAATAAAACGCTCGGTCCTGTAGGCTTCATGTTCAGAGAGCTGATCAAACCCAACGTGACGCAGCGCTGCGTTAGTATCAACCAGCAAAGCGGTCTCGTATTCGAGTAGTATTTTTTCTTAGGGTTCGGTCTACTGGGAAGTTAAGAACTGGTTAGAGACACATGGCTAAGAAGTGCTTAGCCATGTGTCCTCTTGGACTTTCTGTTTTTGTTGTGGCGGCCACTCTATCAGTGGTGTCTAGTGGTGGAACAGACTCTCTCACACACACACACACACACACACACACACACACACACACACACACACACACACACACACACACACACACACACACACACACACACACACACACACACACACACACACACACACACACATTTCACACGCACACACTTCACACACACAGTATGACCAGCAGAGTCTCGAAGGGTCTCTCCTTGGACAATGATGTATTTAAACCCCCCTCCAGAGGTCAGATGGACTCTGTCCAGAACATCACCTGCAATCAATAGTGTTGGTAAAGCAGGCAGAGCCGAGCGACCGTGGAGCGATCCACTCTCCAAAGGCTCTCTGGGAGGGAGGGGCATGGCCCATTGCACAGAAGATAAAAAGCGAGCAGAGGACCTGATTGGGGCAAGTTTAGCCCAGGCCAGCAAGGGAAAAACAGCGTTCAGGATGCTGTTTTTCTTCTTCTTGTGTCAGGATCTAAGGAGGGACTTGACAAAAACGACATTTATAATTTACATACAGCCTTGTATTGCGTTGGCAGTGTTATTTGGGTTTTAACAGTTTTATCAGGTTCTCCCATATATCCTGAGAAAAAAATACAAATTAAAATGAGCTCTATAGGCTACTATATACATTGGTGGTGCAGAAATTACTACTTTTTCCCTTTGCAAAGTGGTTAAGAACTGAAGTTGTACACAACTCTAGCCCCTAGTCACAGCTCAGCTCTGTTTTCATACCAAAGTTTAGGCCTCAGTCGCAGCCCTGAATAAAGTACCTACATCTTCCCCTATAGTAGGAGTTCACTTCTTTGAAAAGTGGCGCCCATATTCAATTACGGTTCTGCGAACTTGAGCCCAGGAACAATGAATAGAGAGGCGTCGGTGTGTCAAGTGCGAGTGGGTTTTGAAGAATTGGCATAGTCATTTAGGCAGCACCTCACATCCTTCACAAACAAATGAAGCCCCCAGTGCTTTAAAGTGAGATTGATATCCTTTGGAGACTTCATACAGAACACTGGAATATTCTGGATGGTGACACAAAAAAGAGCTTCAGCTCTCCATGGAAACCCACATAAACACCCTGCCCCCCCCCCCTCACACACACACACACACACACACACACACACACACACACACACACACACACACACACACACACACACACACACACACACACACACACACACACACACATCCCACACATCCAATCCTGAGCTGAAGTGATGTAGAAAGAAAGATCTTTTTTTTTTTTACTTCATCAATATTCACTCATTCATCGTGAATCCTGGCAGCAAATTCTCTACTGCATCACTGGATGGATGCCCTCCTTTTGTCGCTGTGAAGAATATGTGAAATGGAATTTTAAATGAGTTCGGAACAATTCCCAATTTTTACTGACCCCAGTCATAGCTATATACATCACTTAATGACAGAAGGAAAAATATATGCAATATTTTTGTAGATCCTTGCCACAACCATACAATAGGGGTGAATATATTTGGTTTACACTTCATAACAGCTATACTGAAGATTAATCAATGTAGTTTGAGTATACTTTGTATAAACACAACACAGTGCACAGCAAGTCACTAGTTTTAGGGTAAGTGACACAATGAAATCAAAATAGTGACACAATGACAAATACTGATAATAAATAAACTGAACAAAAACAAGGAACATCTGCCAAAGCTGTTTCCAGCAGGCCGTGAACCCAATATTTAATGAGTATATCCCATTTTGTCCTACCTTGATCATTTTTTTCTGGTCCACGTGGGTCAAAAAGAGTCAGGACAATCAGAATATCTCTCGCTCTTTCAAATTGTCCAGTGCAACTTCAGCCATTGTGTCGTTAGCTTGTGTAAAGTAGCTGTTGTACTGCTATATGCCCAATATACTAACACTTATGTGTACCACACATTATTCATGCTACAATTCATTCTGTAAGATTATTGTTGCTCAAATATTTGCTTTCTAATCTAAATCAAACAGCAATTTATCGAAATATAGTGTGCCCTCTATTTAGGGTCGAACACATACAGGCCCTTTTTTCAAACAATCCATTATGTAGCACCACAAAAACATGACGTTATAACGCTAAACACACACATCTACAGTATAGCGTTATTCCCTTCCTGAGACCAGCGTTTAGCCACTATGTCTTCCACCCCATCCCATCCAAACATACAACAAACCAACCCTTTAATCCAGATTAAACGTCCCTTTAATCGCTCGTCTTGAATTAATTACCGAGCCCTTACCCCCCTAGAAAAAGAGTGTTTTGGTTTTGACACTCCAATGTTAATTACCAGTGGGTGCTGACCTCGCTCTCCGTGTGTGTGTATCCCCAGCTGAGGACACGCGGGGGTTTGTCCACTGTCGCCACTTAATGATGGTAATATTAAACACTCGCACCGCGTTGTCGCGCCTTTGTCTTCATTCATATCAAAATGAAGTTCTTGGGGGCCTATTCCCCCTCACCCACCCACCAGCCCCGCTGCCCTACCCCACTCCACACATTTATCAATCACGGCGGGACTCCAGCTGTTCGCCAGTCTTTGGCCCCGCGTCAACAGCCTGGCTTACAAATTATCTGTGAATAGCGCCGAGCAAGGCCCCTACAGCCCCGCCCCCTTTGTCATCTTCTCCCTGACAAATGTGGCTCCGCTGTCCCCTATCTCTCTCTCTCTCTCTTGCTCTCTCTCTCTCTCTCTCTCTCTCTCTCTCTCTCTCTCTCTCTCTCTCTCTCTCTCTCTCTTTCGCTCTCAGACACATGCGTCCTCTGCTACCTTCTGCTCTGTGCTATCAGATGGCGCTCCCTGCTTTGCATTCTAGCATGTTTGTCCTGCTGAGAGAGAGAGAGAGAGAGAGAGAGAGAGAGAGAGAGAGAGAGAGAGAGAGAGAGAGAGAGAGAGAGAGAGAGAGAGAGAGAGAGAGAGAGAGAGAGAGAGAGAGAGAGAGAGGCCTAGGGTTAGACATGCTTTGCATTATCTACATGGACCCCCCACCCATCCTGTCCCACTAGTCTGAACTAAGCCCCGGAATGACTTGGATTTTATCATGCTCCCAATTACGTTTGGTATAGCAAATGTTGAAAGACACTTTTTTCATTATCAGAAATGTGTGTATCTGTGTAAATAATGCAATACAACCTTTGGGGTAATGCAAATATTATCCAAACATACATCATTGGATGTACTTTTTCTTTCGTTATCTTCCCTGCCTTTCACTGTTGGTAAATGTACTTTAAGGAAAAAAGCGGAATAAATTATATTGTATATCTAATAGAGTATTTATGCATGTGTGTATGTATGTATTTATTCATACATAATATGTTTCAGTTTCGGGAAGACAGGGTTTGTAGAAAAAAATGGGTTACGTTTGCTCAATTCAAAATTATTCCAAAATGTTAATATGTTTCATGGTCGGTCAGTTATTATTAAACATGAAATGTAAAAGTGTAAAATGCACATCTCTCATATTGTATTGACCCAAAAGACAAAAAACAGTAACAAACCACGGTATTCTGGTCTTGGAAGTATTTAAACTGTGAAAAAATAGAACATACCTACTTCGACTGTAATGAAATGATGTATAATATCATGATTTTTGCCCACAATGATGCTATATAAAATACTTTTTATGGACTGCCATTACAGTAAATGAATATCTCATCTACTAGCTTAGTAAATTATCTTACATGTTTGTTTGATAAGATAATACTTGGAATGGAATTAATTCCTGTGCATAAGGGGAACTTGTATAGCGACATGAAGAGATTATGCACTCTTCCTTGTGGACTGGCAAAATATAGATATTTTTTAATACTCCTATAATAATTGATCCTATATGCTCTCTCTTCTGCCTTGTGTCCAGCACTCTATTCTGGCACTTTTGTATTATGATGAAGTTGTTTATAATAATAACAACAACCGCAAAAACAACAACAACTGTATTTTTTTGTTAATCCAGCAAAGATTGCACTCCTCTTCCCTGTGGACTGAAATTCATCCAAAGGTTTCATCATTTCTCCTGTAGGCTCTGTCTTCTGCCCTGGGTACAGAGCTCTCTCTGTGGCTTATGCAGAGGATGGTTGTAATAATACCAACTCAATTATATATTAATACATTAGGGCTGCTCTCAGGATGTTGAATACAGTGCAGTTAGTACAACTCATCATGTATTGGTACGGAGCCCCGCCTAGAAACTGCTGTATCACACTCAAATAAAATAAAATAAAACCATTACGAGGACATGACACACAAAAAAATGGAATTGTCACCAGGAAACAAACAAATTGTTCTGTTTTTCCCAGCCATTTCAGAGGAAATAATTAAGATGGATGGGCGAACGAATTAACTGTCCACCAAGGTCAACGCTGATTGGCTTATTACTCTATTATTTCACACCACTGGAACTATTACCTCTGACACCTTTTCATGATATGTTGTACATCCGCACCAGAAGAGAGAGAGCGGGAGGGAGCGAGAGAGAGAGTAAGACAGTGAGGGAGAGAGAGCGGTAACAAATTGATTGTTTGGCCACCAAATCGCTCATAGTCATTTTCGGTGGATGGATTAATGGGTTTGATAGCTGTTGAGGTTGAGGCAGAAGAAGAAAAAAAATAAAAGACTGGCCGAAAAAGAAGACAAGAGAAATTGGTTTGAGCCCCTGGGAAACTGAATCGATGTGAGTTGCATGTAAGGTTGTGCCATGTTGTTTAGATGGGGGGGGGGGGGGGGGGGGCAGTAGTGGTGGTGGTGGTGGTGATGTTGTCGAAAAATATCTATGGTTGAGTTTGGCAGCTCTACAGGATGTTCTCACGTTGCCATTACGCACAATGGACCATCTTCTTCATTTTCATTATGATCTCTGTTTACGTGCAGGTTCTTACACTAAAGATGTCCTCTTTATCACTGCACAAGAATTTTCTCAAAACAATACTCAATAGTTTCGCTTGATTTCAAGATGTTGGGAGAAAGAAAGTTGTGTTGGTAAAGGCCAGAGTTTTTACATCTTGAGTGGGAAAGATCACAAGACTCTGTGTTCCGTTGTACTGTAATCTGAATGCCTTTCTCTGTGTGGCTGGCCTTTATCCATTCTACTCTTCTGTTTTTGTTCTCCTTTTCTCTTTCTTTGCTTTCTCTCTCTCTCTCTCTCTCTCGCGCTCTCTCTCTCGTGCTCTCGCTCTCGCTCTCGCTCTCTCTCTCTCGCTCTCTCTCTCTCTCTCTCTCTCACTCTCGCTCTCTCTCTCTCTCTCGCTCTCTCTCTCTCACACAACCAGGCCATGTTTCGATGCATGGTGCCTAATACAATCTGTGGAAATTAATCAACTCCGCCCATTGTAATTCCAAGTATTTGTCACAAGTGCCTGATTGGGGTCAATGCCTCAATACTGTACCAAGGGAACGAGAACTCCCATAATGATTTATTACCTGCCCAGATGCACATATTATTATGAAATGAGTTTATTAGTTTTAAATCTAGCGGTAATGTGTTTGCGCTTTAGGGGAGCAGGCATGGGTGACGTGGGCCTTTTTATTAACCACATGAATTCACCTGAATTCTTCTTTTTACCTCGTCTATCTCATTTGGTTCAGTGCTATGCAACGCAATCACACAAATTATTTCATCATTAAGCGTATAGTGACAATAGGTTAGGATTCTGCATCCTGACAAGGGAAGTTTTACATAGAAACATTGCTCCATTTTTGTACCTTTCTTTCCCCCTCTATGCTTTGAGTATGGTCTCAGTTTTGTCTCTGCTGCGTGTAAAAGTGTCCATCCAACGACATATCTTCCACCAGTACCCACAGGTGTACCACAGTGGGTCTTATTACGATGATGGGGTAGTTTGGGTGTCTGTGTTGTGGTCTCAGAGACGGGGTTTTTCCGGGACCGCATTAGAATAGTACAGCAGGTGGGCTATTTTACTTCCTCTTTTCTTAGTCACAGGAGAATAATAACTAAACAAGAGCATCGGGGGCCCCCCACGTAATAGGAGCCACACAAAATGATTTCTCTCGCCATTATCAACTCCATTTCTTTGCCCCATTCCTTCTGATGATCAATTAGATCTTAATGGATAGCCCGCTGTGCACTCTGATGATGACCACGTTCAACGTTTTCCCCGTCGTCGTCTTCATCCGTTTTCTCTTTTTTCTTTTCGTTCTTTTTTATTTTTTTCTTCTCCGTGTCTTGAACTAAATGACACAACAGTTCAGCGACGGCACGTGGAGTGGAATGTTGGTCCCTGCCCCAATCTATCTAAATAAATGGAACCACGTTTCAGTTAATGATTATCCAAATGAGAAAAAGTGACATTGGTGAATCTGTTGTGTCATGTAAGAAGGGCAATGTGTCTCCTTGTGTCCCGGCTAAATGTAAATTAAAAGAGAAAAAAACGTAGACTAAATGTCTCATGGTGTTGAAAGTTGAGTTGTGTGGCGCTGTCTGGAAATATCAATGATTGCACATTTTTGAAAAAAATGATATAGATAATACTTCAATCAAGCTTTAGTGTTTTACAGTTAAAGAACACATGCTGGAGGTGGATCGACTCAGCAGCAACCTTCTTCACAGCGAACCGAACACATAAAGTGAACCAAACGTTCGCATTCGTCTTCATAATAGAGTTCGAGTAGGCAGCGGATTCGCAGTGTGTTTCGTTCCCGACACTCATTCCAACACAAATGGCAGCAAGTCCCTTTCTTATTATCAAATGACAGCGCCATTAGTGGGATAAATATTCTCAGACGTGGACCAAAGTCCCCCACAGCAGTGAACCTGGCGGTAAGCTGCTAACCCACACTTTTCAGATGCTGTTGAAGCACAAAGTCCCCCATTTACAGTGTCTTTGCCGTGGAACAATAGCCTGTTCACACTCCAGAGGCTGGCGTGTGTCAGCCCAGGAATATATAAAGATAAATGGTATTATGTTAAATCCCACTTAATGGCAATTTTTTAATTTTCTGAACATGGTCATTTTCTGGCTAGTGAATCAAGTGTAAGGAGCTAATTATGTGAGGATCTGAGCAAAAATAACTCCTCATTTTCAGGGATAATGGAAGAGAAATGTTGGAGATTAATGGCACTATTTATCTTTTTTAAATTTCTATCTTTCTCTGGTGATGGCTCTGCTCCCCAAGGAAAATATTCATAAAATGAAATTGAAGTCGTAACTTAATAGGTTATTAAAATTTCTGAGCGCATATCACTTCTCGCCCCCCCCTTCCTTTTTTTTTTTTTTCGCGGCGCTGTAAATTTAAATTGAAGTTGCGTGGAGCTCAGAGTCACCCATAGAGGGTTTTCTCCCTCTTTCTTATTTTTACGACGGCCCTATGGAGGGGGAACATGCATCTTTGTCACCGGGCGTTTTGCTAGCCTAATTTGGTGGCAGGCCAGATGATCAGAAGGGGAACGTCTCTTCGTTGGATGAGGCTGACAACACCTCAGCCTTCAGCCATGTGTTTCTATTAGGGTCCTGGGGGGGTCCACCGTCTAGCCCCCCCCCCCCCCCCCCCCCCCCCCACCACCCCACCCACACCCAACTATTATTTTCTATTTCAGTCTTTTATCTTGATTTAAACTGGGTCTCTCTCCCTCTGAATATTCTCACGAACCATCCCTCCCTCCCCCCCCCCCTCCATCCATCCTTCCCTCCGACCCCCCCCCCCCCCCACCCCCCCTCCCCACCCACACACACAGACACACACACATCGCTGTACTGAGGTTTGGGTTCTGCCTGTGGGAGAGCGCGTCTCTCCCGGGAGGCGCTGCAGATCGGTTCAAGGTAGGGAAAGAACTATCTTTAGCCGGTGTGTTTAGAAAAGCAGAAATACAGAAATAGGAGGAGGAGGAGGTGGAAGAGGTGGAGGAGGAGGAGGGGGAGGAGGAGGTGGTGGAGGTGGAGACTCGAAGCGAGGGACAGAGTGTATATGCCGAGGAGCAGAGAGAGCTTTCCGGAGAGCCACCCGTTCACGTTCACTGTCAAGGTCATGGTGTTGTGGTGGCACAGGGAGTTTATTCATCATGGTGTTGTGCAATGCCTCCCGGGGTAAATATTTGAGGAGGTCTTCTATAAGAGTGGACTCGCACTCTGGTAGCAGTGATTATTCACTCGCGGTGGACTTGTGTTAGTTTGTCTTTTAAAGGGCTAGGGTTGGTGTTGTCCTTGTTATGGTTGGCTTATGGCTAATGTGAAATATCCCATTGATCATGTGTCACAGAAACGCAAACGACAATTAATATGGCCACTGTAAATGTAATTATTATTTTTTTGGTATATTATTAAATGCAAATATAGTATATTATTGACAAATAAAAGGAGTACTGTTTGAGATAAAAGGCAGATGTAAATTATACATTAGGATAACCTCACCCTGTATTAAAAATAAAACATTAAATTATTTTTCATAGAGGCATGTATATGCTTGTGGGCCCCAGTGATATTCTCAATGCCTGTATCTTTGTATACAGGCTCAGGCCCTTTCCCACTGACAGGGGAGACATATCACTGAGCAATTATTGACCACTAATGGGAGTATACAGTGAATCAACAGTGGAGACCTAGAACTGGGGAGCCCTATTATGAGCTCTGAGACGCACACACGCCGAAAGGAAATAGCCACACAGAAGCACCTGTCAGTCAGCCATCTTTACCGCCAGCCTCATATTATTTAAAGTCTGAGAAATTGTGATAGGGTGGTCTCCCGTTGGTTTGAAATTAATAACATATCACTCCCCCCCCCACCCACCCCTAACTCACCCCAATCCTCTCCCTCCTGTTTTTAAAATGGACACAGTACAAATGTGTAATTCCTGTATGTGTGTTTATGTGTGTGTGTGTGTGTGTGTGTGTGTGTGTGTGTGTGTGTGTGTGTGTGTGTGTGTGAGTGTGTGTATGTGTATGCGTGTGGTGCTTGCTGTAGCCATCCCCTCAAGGATGCATTTCTCCCACCCCTGTCCATTTTTTTTCTTCAATATCTATTTAGAAATTCAGTGTGCTCAAAACCTTAAAGTATAACACATTGGAACGCTCAGACAATCCTGACCTGTTTATGCAGTAGGAAGTTGATAGGCTGTCAGAACACCCCCTACGACCCACCCCCCCCCCCCCATCCCCCAAGCGAACAGAATGGGAATGAGGCGGCCCATCCTAGCCTTTAAATTGCCCCGGTGATATGTGCAGATAATAAAAGAAATAAATCAGACAATGGGGCTGAATATTTCATTTGTTATCCATATTCCTTATGGGCAAAAAAAGAAAAAAAAAAAGATACAGGAATGTAAAAGAACAGCAATTCCACTTCCCGCCCACCCCTGTGGAATTGGGAACACTTGAGATGCTGTTTTCATGTCCGAAGACAAAGTGCGTGCTCTCGACGAGCACGGCGCCTGATAAATCTCCCAGGCAGCCACAATCACAGGTGGTGATGTTGTGTAGTCTTAACCTAGTCTGCTCTTCCGTTCTCGTGTGTTTATCTTTCTGAATCCTCCTTTTCACATTGGCATGGATTCAACCCAAGCGTTTTCAAACAGCAAGCAAACCGGGGCCATACCCTATGGGTTATAGCCCACGTTTAAGTGACTTGGCTAACTGACGGTGGGGCAGCTTGTTGGTAGCAGATTTTTATGACGGTACCGTTAATACGAGCAAGACATAGCGCTCACACACTTATTTATCTTTACTTCTCAACAACCATCTGTTTTAACAAAAATGCAGAAATCCTTTTTTAAATGGTATTAATTAAGCTAATGACGTGTTTGCATATTTGTTTACTGTTCCACTAACTAAATACGTCAATAAGTATGTACTATAGTCATTTTAGTTATCGCAGTATTTTACACAGGGAAACAATGTTGTTGGTTAATAGTGTAACGTGGGTCCTTGCTCAGAGGGCCCACAGTGTATCCCTCATCTCTGTTGTGTTGTGCGTTATATATTTCTAGAACGACAACACAGACCTCCCACATTCTCCCGGTCGGACATGCCGCTCTCTCCCTCTGCCACTTTAATCTCTATTTCATAATGTCCGTCCTCCCCGGACCCTGTTGTAATATACTGTCTCCTTCCTCCTTCTCTGCCCATTTTCTGCTAATTTGCTACCATCTGCCCCCGCATCTGTTTGAGTGGAGAATGGAAACACAACAAAAAAGAAAAAGTAGAAAGAAGAAATCTTTCGCTTTGAGGAGAAAGTGCTTTCTTCTCCTCTCTCTCTCTCTCTCTCTCTCTCTCTCTCTCTCTCTCTCTCTCTCTCTCTCTCTCTCTCTTGGTCATTGTGTGTCGGCGTAGAGAGGCTTTGTCGGAGGGCCCCTGCCACCGCCTCTCCGCTGCCCGCTGCTACTCCCCGTAAGCCTCCTCAAAGCCTCTTTCTGAGGCTAATGCTACATGTAAACCCCGGGCTCGCTTCCTCTCTTGTCAAGGCCCCCCAAAAAGAGAGAGAGAGAGAGTGGTGGTTGTGGTGTTGGGGTTAAGGGGGGTGGGGATGGGGATGGGGGGGGGGGGGGGTCTTGGGGGTCATATCCTTTCCATGTCCAACCGCTTAGTCAATAACCGCAGAACCACAGTCAACAGGGCCGCAAACAAAAGATCAGAAAAAAAAAGTGCAATTGTAGTGTTCGGACAATGGTGGCAAGTGGGGGGGGGGGCTGCTCTCAGAAGAAGAAGGCCGGGCTGAGAAAAGGGAAACCGCCGGCACCCCCCCCCCCCCCACCCCAACCCTCTCCCTCCTCTCCCCTCTCCCCTCTCTCTTGGGCTTCCTCTCCTCCAAGCTCTGCTTTGAGGCACGCCGGACAATGGGGTGGTGGGGAGAAGCCAGGACCCCCCCCCCCCCCCCACGCAGATTACAGGCATTCTTCGCCAGGGTCAGTGTTGCCGCGGAGAGTGAGGGCCCGCGTGGCCCTCAGCGTCTGTAGCGCCTGCCTGGTACCCCCCCCCCCCCCCACACACACACACACACACACACACACACACACACACACACACACACACACACACACACACACACACACACACACACACACACACACACACACACACACACACACACACACACACACACACACACACACACACGCTGCCTCCACCCCCCCCCACCCACCTCTTCTCTTCTCTCCTCTGCATTGTGTTTGCATGTTTGACAGACACAGAGCCTGTAATAATCCCTTCTCCCCGTAGGGACCTCGCACCATTTGTTTAGCAGGGCCCTACAAACACTCTCCAATCCCCTCTCTTCTGCCGGGCCCTTGTCCCCCCCCCCCCCCCCCCCCCACCGCCGCCCCAGCCTATCGCCAGGCATCTAATTAATGCAGCCCTCCCCTTCGCAACCCCACTTCCTGTTCATTGTTTGATCCTTTCAAGCCCCTCACTTAAGTCAGGGGGATTTAAAAAGTCAACTGCCTCCGCCAGGTTATCACAATATATTTGAATAGCTAAGGGGTTTAAAGAAATGTCATTTTTGCCCCGGGATTATGAGTACCTTACATATTCATTGTTTTATCATTATTTCCGATTCATAACCGCAGACATTCGGGTTTAAGAGGTGAGACTAGTTCTGTAAACAGCATAAAAAAGGATTAGCGAGGATTTTAAATTGTCATGGCGATTTCTTTATTAACCAGGGCCTCCCCGGACACCCTTGTCATTTCCTAATAATCTTGACACAATATGACACGATAATATAATAAAATCTAACTCAAACCCTGCAAGTGTCTTTAACTAACATACACATATTGAGTGAACCTCTCGTAAACAACTTTACCAGAGTTAACTATTTTACCGGGCCGATATATTAACAAGTTTATTTCGGAAATCCAAATACAAAAATTTGCTAATTAGCTAGTTAGCGAGTTACCTAATTCATCAGTTCATTCATAAGTTGGTTATTCCTGTTCCTCAGTTTGCTAGCTATATCTCGGTTTAAGAGATCTCCCATATGTTTCGGTTGTGAGTGAAAGTGCCCGGGATGGCGGGTGGCTAATGCAGGTTCTGTTTAAGGTGGAGTTCCCCCAGATTGCAACTCCATGTGGGCCTGCTGCCTGATAGCGCAAACTCAATCGTATAGAATCTATTTATGGTCTTTCCCCCTGTGAAAGTGGGATTTGAAACGCTATAATTGGTTCTCCTCACATGTACACTCCTCAGTGCGCGCCCCGCGCTCACGGCGGGGAGTGCTTTGATGATAACTTGCAGCATTACACGCTAACTTTTCCACAATGGCTACATGCTCTGTCTTTATTGCCCCCCCCGACTCCTAATGGCCATCTTGAAGTGCTGCCTCTGGCAACGCTGTCGCAAATAAATACAAGCTGACACAGTAATCTACTCAGATCTTCTCTGCCGCTTTCTCTTTTTTTGGGGGCCTATTCTGCCTCCAGAGATTACCCCTGCACCAACAATTATTTCAAATGTCATTGATTCCTGCCCGCGGGCTACAGACGACGAAATGAACATAAAAAAAACCTTTTCACACGGTCAAAATTTAAATGTTTAGGGGTTTTGGTAAAGAAAAGGAATGGATATTATCCTGTGGCCAACATATTTTGCTTTCAGATCAGACATAAAAATGTGTCGTTTTTTCTGCCCCTCCACCAAGTGACTATTAACCTTTATCTAATAGGGGCAATGACTCTCATTTAGAGGGAAGGCCCTGTGGAGGACTTATAATTCCCTTTTCCATTGGAGCCTTGTCAGCCCCGGCGCGTGGACAAGACGAACACACAGGAACGCCGACATCCTGCACACCGGACCGTCCTTCCCACTGTGCAGAAATAACGTCCTGCAGTGCTTAAGAGCTTCCAGGCACGTGTAAGATAAAAAATAAACATCAGAATTCTCTGATGTGTAATGACAACAAGATAATTTTGACATTGTTAGTCCACATTAAGTCCATTTAGTCGACAATTTAGTTTTTTTTCATTCATTGTCAGGAATTTCTTTCGGGGGGGGAAATCCTGCTTGGAATACTATGTACTATTGTGTGCTTTTGTGCATATGCCTGTGTTTGTGCGCACGGCGCACACTAGCGTGCGTGGTGTGAGTGGACATGCGTGAACGTCCATGCGTGGCCCCATGCCTCGCATGCGCCTGGCCCTGCGTCTGTCTGGCTTCAGGAGGTCAGGACAACATTGTTTGTGGCTCATTTCCTCGCGGCCGGCGTTGTTGTGCACGGCACAGCTCAGTGGAGGGGATCTGAACACGTCACAGTGTCACACCAGTGTCTGTCTGGTTCTACATGACCCCTCTCACCCACCCCCTGCCCCCCCCCACACACACACACACACACAGCCCCCCCCCCCCTCTCCGTGGACGCTGCTGGCTGGCCGGGATCCGGCCAGGAGCCGTGTGGATAATGCAATAAAGATATTTCTGCTCCACTAGCAAATAAAGTACCTTGTCGTGTCCTTGTGTGACCAACCGCCATTGAACCGTGCTCAACCTCACACGGTCCTGCGCTAACGTGCTAACGTAGCCGGAGCCCCCCAAGGCTGTGGCGCGAGCTACAAGCAGTGCAGCTCCATCTGATTAAGAGGAAGCAGCTTTTTATCCCTGCGGTGATTAAATCTGTATCATGGTCAAAACCTCAACAATTAGTTGTGAGCAGTTCAAAAAAATGGCAGGAGTACAAGGATCTCAAATCAGCAATGATCTCAACTAAATTAGACAAATCTGAGATTATATTATCTACAGCCTATAGTACATATATTTAAGGTTATAAATTAAATGCCACATATTTATTTTTTTATTTTATTTTTATTTAAACAGATTTAGTAGAGAACAGCTTCTGTCACAGGCAATGCTCTGTTTTTGGTTTCCTTCCTCAATAGGATGGTTCAAAGCTATGGCCCATCGTGCCATGTTTATCTCTTGGCCATTGATAACTGCAACAAAAAAAAGAAGCACATCCAATAACTGCCCCCTTTTGTTTATCACTCGATTCCTGGCCCAGTTCTTTGATTAGTTACTCCCTCTCCCATAAATACTCGCTCACACAGACAGACACACAAATGAGAATTGGGCCCCTGGGAGCCAATGATTCTATCATACTTTGGCTAAACATAGACTGGGACTTGAAGACACAGTAGTTGAACGGGTAATCAATTTGACAAAGTGTCCTCACACTGGAATGGGGGCTGAAGTCTATGGATTGTGTACATCAGGCTGAGCTTTGCTAATCCAGACAATACCCTGAAGACACTGCCCATTGGCTTATTAGGACAAAAGTCTCTCTTCAATGTTGCTGTGTTAAACGTCATACTGATAATTATTAATTATATTATCCGACTGTATTTTAATACAGGGAATGTGTATATATACTATTAATGAATACAATAAAATCGAATATAAGTATTCAGTAAAGCTTTTATGCTAATAATCATTTGCAGAGTTAGGCCTTAACATTGGCAACACATTGTCTGATTAGTTGTCATTTGGTGACATAATCATCCTAATTGTTTTTTTTATGCTGCGCAAATGACCCAATTCACACTTTCCTTACGATGTTAGAGGAGGCAAAGTTTAAAAGTGGCTCGACATTTGAATGAAGTATGCTGATAGCTTGCAATCATTTCCACTAAACAGAAAAAAACAGATAAGCACTAAACACCTCTAAAGTAAATGACTTCTGAATAATTACTATCTATAACCCAAGGGAGCAATTTACTGAGCCCAGATGGCCACCAAAATAGGATTTAGGTTCCAAATTGACAACATTACTCACAAAGGCATTATCAATTACCTAAATATCAATTGCAGTGTAATCAAGTTGAATGAGGGAAACAGGTCTTGAAAGGAGCCTGCCATGTGCTGACCAGACTTGGAGACAATTGGCATTTTTATGTTGATAATTAACTAGATGTTTTTTGTAGCCATTCAGATTTTCTTCGCCCTTTTGTTTGTGAGTTGTTATTTAAATCAGGGCAAGATAATCTTGGGAGAATGTTTCCCGATTGATGAACAAAAACGTTTATTTTTGTTTAACGATAAATATGAATATATGGTGGTCTGTCTGAGAGAACTAATTAGCAAGATTGTGGCAAATTTATTCAGTGTAATATGATGTGTAGCTATAAACCGTGACATTTTTCCTTTATGGAGAAGGTGATTACAGGTAAATTACAGGCAATTTTTCAGCCAGAGAACCTCTAAACCCTTGAATCGTGCTTGTGTGTTCCACCTCTTCTCCATTTGAAGAGCTAACAGACCCAAAACATTCAAAGGTTGAATGACCAAATTAGCTTTTAGAATCCTCTAAATTCACAGTAATGCTCCTAATGAACAAAATGAATGATATGTCATTACACTGTATTCATTTTTCCCCCATGAATGTATTTTGATATGTTTGACTTTAATTGGGACTTTAGTTGGTGGTGATGAATGTTCGACGTGGGTGTAATAGTGATTACCTGGCACGTTTGCTTCCATTCTGCTCAGTAGGGCCGTTTGCTAACGCTGTGCACTAGCTGTGTAATTTCCATCCACACACAGTCTATTACACTATATAACCTTTTTTGTCTACAGCAGTCTTTCATTCATTCAATAATTTCAGCCATTTTTTGATATTTGGTGTTTTGGCTAGTGATAGCTCTTGGAAGTATTATACAATTGAGGTTGTGTTAGTTTTGGTTAGCGGTAAGAATATAATATCATAAAAACAAGGGTAAAAATGTAGCAGCAAAAATATAAATAAATAATAAATACAATGAATTGAAGAAAATAAAAAATCTGTCTGTCAGGACGACGGACAGAAAGAACAAACATTAGCTGTTGCAATCCAAGATGGTATTATTATGAATACAGTATAAATCGTTTTGACGCCTTAAGATGTTTTTTTGTCTACGCTTTGCTTGCTCAATCGCCTAGATTAGTTGAAGTTGGCAGGTTTTCCATGAAACCTTTCACCTTACAACATATTAAATTTCCATCAGACGTGGAAAGTTTGGACGGAGGTAATTAAGAAGTCGAGCAATGTAAATGAAACGTTTCAGCGCGTTGCAATGACAGTGATATATACTACATAGATCATCTTCACGTGTTTTGACTTGCTAATTAATCAACATTATTTATTCAGTAAAAAAAAAGCAAACTTTGTAATTAGCAAAATGCTTTATCTATTGCACCAGACTCAGCGAGAATAAGGAGCTTCCAATTTGATCTGGAAGTCTAAATGACTCATTAGCATTAAGAATTAGCAAATGTTATGTGAAGTCAGCCAAGAGCAGTGTTGCTGTGTTAAAAGGCTTGAAGTTTGGATGATTTTATTAGGCAGTGACTCAACGCACAGATTCATTTCAGGGAACATAATAATATAGTCTAGTTTCGTTGAGCATAGGCCTCTTAGTGTAGACATATCGATTTCTTTCTTAATAATATGTTATTTTTCTGTTTCTTTTCATAACTCGCGTGAACGTTTAGGAGAGGATTCAGGTGGATTAAATTCGATAACTTTCTATCGTAAGCAAATCAAGCAAACAAACGACCAAAATATACTGAGGAAAACCGTACCTAGTTTTTAAATTTCAAACACGTTTAAAGGGAGAACAAACTGGGTATTTTTCTTCAGCTACACTGGGGCTGTAGAGGCAGGTCTTCATAGTGGGCACATTAATCAAATGCATCAGCAGATTCACATTTGTTCTCATGCAAAGTGAAGAAGTGGACCGCATTGCATCTCAAGGGGCTAGAAGCTTAAAATTCCTGTCTAATGATAATGGATGATAATGTTAATGAGTTGTCCAAACATAACAAATGGAATGAATTACTCTCTTAGAACCAACTCTGTTTCATTAAAATACAATAAAATGGAAAGATTAGTTTTATATAGGAAATAACTTTCCTATTTTGTGTTATTGATGAAAATAGGGGGATGGGGGGGGGGGGGAGCATATCAAGGTTGGCTTGATTCTCTGGTCAATATTGATAAAATATTGCCTTGGCATGCTGGAGCCATTCTTCTTGGGCGCTCATGTGACATTAAGCTAAATCGAGTTATTATCATGACTGCTGACCCCTCAAAAGGAAATGTGATTCAACATTGGTCAAAGAATCGAGCCGTTTTTTCAAGGCAAATTTCCCCCCCGTTTCGGGAGGTGAGATTCCGTGAGTGTAAACTCACCACATCGTAAACATGAGCAGTGAGTACAATGCTGTGCGGCTGCAGTTAATCTTGTTGGCCAGAGCCTGCGTGTTTCCATCTGTCTTGATGGACCTTGATGCTTTCTTTTTTTTTTGCTCTCTCCCATGTACTGTTCCTCAACCGTAATCAATTTTGTCGAAGCCCTGTGTTCAAAGTAGTCGGGAATGTTGGCATTATGCTGCTGAGCCTACCCTCTCTTTCTCCATGTCCCTTTATGTCTCTCTCTCCGTCTTTCTCTGCCTCCATCTCTCCTCCCGGTTTCTCTCTCTCCTCTTGCCTACCTCTCTCTGCCTCTCTCTTTTTCTGTCCCTCCCTTCCTCCCACCCTACCTCCCTCTCTCTGTCTCTCCAACTCTCTCTCTCTGTTATCTTTGTCTCTCTCTCTCTCCCTCTGAGCTGACCTTGTCCGTGTAACAGTGCTGTTAGCCCTCAGCCTCGGGCGGTCAAACACATACTCGATCACCCAGGTAACCCTCGGAGTCAACAGTCAACCGTCATAGCCCTTCGCTACAATCTCAATTTGTATTTTTGCCGGGGAGTTGTGATGACTTGACAGAGAGAAGTATGAAGATCTATCTTGTTCTTCATCTCTCCTCTGAGGAAATATGGGTCTTTTTCACCTTGAAGTTCGGCAAGTGTGTTTGTGTGTGTGTGTGTGTGTGTGTGTGTGTGTGTGTGGGTGGTTGTGTTGTTTTGCTATGACCTAGACAGGCATTAGGTTGATTCTTGTTTCATTAGAAAACAAAACAGTCTGTTGGATTCCCTCGTTCAGTAGATACATTTACGTGTGAACAGTCATCGCAAGATTGAACGTATTAAATGGGATTCGTTCAAAACGCTCAATTAGATTTTATACACTGTGTACACCCAAATATGGGATCTGAAAATGGGAGTTTTTTGTATGTAAATGAGTCGATTAATCTTTTTCATCAAAGTACAAATTTCATTCAACCTTAACATCAAATACTTAATAATGTATACAATACATTATTTATCAGTCTTTCTTTCCAAATGAACACCACTACATTTCCAAGCGAAACATTATTCTGGTCGCTTTCCCATTCCTTGACCTTTGTAAAACTGAGGCAACAACCAATTGAATAATTGAACACTAAGTCAATGTGCTAGTTCACGAATCTACACAAGCTTACCTAAAGTGAACATTTCCTGTTGAATACCTCCCGGTTAAGCCGTATACGTTTAGACTCATACTTACTGCCCCCCTCCCCCCTTAGCCTTCCGAGTTAGGCCAGGTTTAGGGTTTCACCGCATTCCCATTTTTGGCAAGAGCCCTAAACGGCAGAGCGGCTTGCGTCTGCCAAGTGTGCATCAGTAAACACTGCGGGCCGCTAACCGTGATGCACTGTAATGGTCTTGGTCTTGAGCTTGGCCGGGGAACACCGCATGAGGTGCTAAACAGAGACGGGCTATAAATATAAGTGGCGAGCGCTGCCAGTTGCACTCTCGCAGCTGAAATGAGGCCAGTGATGGGCGCTCGAGAAGGAGAGGGAAAAGGAGAAAGGAGCGAGAGAGAGAGAGAGAGAGAGGGGCAGGGAGAGTGAGAGAGAGAGAGAGAGAGAGAGAGAGAGAGAGAGAGAGAGAGAGAGAGAGATAAAGAGAGAGAGAGAGAGGATATCAACGGTCACTAAATCATTCTGTAATCAGCTCTCAGTGCCGCCCGAGTCGCCCATGCATGCTCGGCGCCCCATTCTGCCGGGGCCCGGGCGAACAGAGTGCTCACGCTGACCCCATCTGTACCCCATCTCGTTCTGCATTATCCCCAACCCCATAAAAGTCCCATGTAGCACAAAAGAGTTAATGATTCCCTTTGTTTTGTTGCGGGGATCGGGGGGGGGGGGGGAAGGGGGCGTTTGTATGTGTGTGTGTGTGTGTGTGTGTGTGTGTGCGTGTGTGTGTGTGTGGGGGGGGGGGGGGTTGGGTGAGGGGAGGGGAGGGAGACAACGGGACCAAAAGCAAATGACAACAACAAATCCATCAAACTTAGCCGCGGCGAGCACATCAGCAGTTTTGCACCCAGCCCACCAGAGGCCTAAAATGCACATATTGCAAGGCGCCAACCCACTCCCCCCACCTCCTCTCCCCCCCTCAACACCCCCTTACCCCCACCCTCGCCCCCCCCCTCCCTGAGCAGCAGGAGGCTGCAGGGACACTCCAGACCCTCGGTGGCCAGAGGAGACTTGATAAATGACTGCAGCCAACTTTCCTGTCAACCGAGAGAGAGAGAGAGAGAGAGAGAGAGAGGGAGAGGGAGAGGGAGAGAGAGAGAGAGACCAGCCCCCATCACCACCACCACCACCACCACCACCACCACCACCCACACACTTCTCACACACACTCCACACACTCCACCCCCCCCCCCCCCCCTCCCCCCGCCTGTAAGCTACATCATCCTAACAGCATTATTATTTTGGTTCCCGCTGTCGATACGTGACGGCGTCGGATTGGCGTCACGCTTTGCTCAGGTTAATTGGAAACCTGAACTGGAAAAACGACGTGGGTGGGGGACGGGGGGACATGGGACGAGGGGGGGGACGGGGGGGGGTGGTGGTG
>NC_079429.1:9145530-9238030 GCF_026213295.1 Gadus chalcogrammus
ATTGGATCTGCAGTCTACCATCACGAGAGCTGCCATGTTCCAATCAACACCAAGATGTTCAGGCATTTGTAATTGCATCATTTTGCATCAGTGACTATAGCGCGTGCAGTGACGTCACACACATGTCTCGTTTGGCTTTTTCTTTCTTGCATACACACACACTTGCGCACGCACGCGCTCAGAAATACTCACACATACAGATACACTTGCATGCACACAAACTCTCACAAACTGCACGCATGCACGTACGCTCGTACATCTACACACAAACACACACAAATACACACACATATATATACACACACACACACACATGCATGTACACACACACACACACACACACACACACACACACACACACACACACACACACACACACACACACACACACACACACATGTGCATGCAAACACATACACACAGGCACACAGGCACACACGCACACATATATACACACATGCACTAACGCTCATACATATACCAGTACGCACACACACACACACACACACGCACACGCACACACACAAACTCACACACAAAAGCACACACACACATATGCACAAATTTGCATGAAAACACACACAGACACACACACACGCACGTGCACACACACACAAACACCTGCACAGAAAAAACTGATAAAGACACACTAGCACGCACACACACATACACACACCTCATCGGTAACGTGATGATCATTAGCGTGATATTTTAAGCATACATGGTGCACAGATGGGCCTGGCAGACGCTGGGCTCTCACACACACACAGCCCATGACCCAGGAGTCAACGTACACAAATCAACAGAGCAGCTCCTCTTTTGACAAGACGCGCATTTGATGAACACCAACGTAGTACCATTATCTCCCCCCCTCCCCACCCCCACCCCCACCCCCACCCCCCACCCCCACCCCCCCCCCCCCACAGCCCAGCCAGCCTCCAACCCGTGCCAGTGAGTGGACTATGGGAGGCGTATTGTTCCAGCCCATAATAAATCTCAACCCCTTTTTACGCCATGCCAATAATAGCCCCTGAATGGCAGTGAAATGACTTTTTCCCCTCTTTTTAATTTTTTTTTAAGCGACCCCCCCCCCCTTTTTCCACCCCCCCCACCCCTCCGTTGTTATGCAAAAAAAAAGGAGAAAAATAATGGTAACCTCAAAGTGACCGCTGCGGCGCATAATGCCCGGCCCGCCGTTTGTCGCACGCTGAAAAGGCCAGATCCTTCTGCTCCCCATATGGCGCCATTGTGGTGGTAATGCAGCACGACACGGCCCCTCGGAGGGCTGCTACAGGGGCCCTGCTGCGACAGAATACACTGTTGGTGTCAACAGATACACACACACACGCACGCACACCGCACGCACACACACACACCCCAGCCTGGGTACGCAGGCGGAGGACCGCAGCATACAACCATGTCTGTTTGTATGTATGTGTGTGTGTGTGTGTGTGTGTGTGTGTGTGTGTGTGTGTGTGTGTGTGTGTGTGTGTGTGTGTGTGTGTGTGTGTGTGTGTGTGTGTGTGTGTGTGTGTGTGTGTGTGTGTGTGCGTGTGTGCGTGTGTAAGATGTCGAGGTTCTCATGGATGAGTATCCAAGGTTTGATTCCGAGATTTTCTCGTCGCTCAGGGCACCGGAGGGGGTGGGTGTGTGTGTCACATGACGGTGGTGTGTTTGAAGCAACACAACCCAATAAAAAGTGTATTAAACGTTCTCTTTATAAAGCTCCTAATTAATAGCACGACGCCCGAGGACTGAATTAATATTATTGCTTTCAAACGATATAAGCTCTAGATCCGTATAAATCTGAATTATTTGGTATAGAAAAGGATTCTCTTGTTTCTGATTGGATTCGAGATCTCCAAAGACTATAATCACAGTGTGATAATACGGACGACAAATGATCCTGAATGGGACTGAGTGGAAGAGGGCTGGTTCTCAACGTGCTTGTCAGGATGATCTGCAGTCAGTGTAGATGAATGGAGAAGCCATGAAGCCGCCGAGGTTCATGTAGACCCTCTCTCTTGTCCCTGTGGATACTTGTTCCCTAGTTTCCATTGTTGGGAGGGGGGAGGGGGTGGGGGCTTTGGTGGTGCACGCTAACCTAATCAGTCAGGAAGATGCTGACTAGACAACTACAAAACACACACACACACACACACACACACACACACACACACACACACAAAACCCCCAAATTCAATCACAGGAGAACACAAAAGTTAAAATGACTAAATGACTAGAGGATGACTTTAAGGGCATCGTTTATTCATTTAGCCATTTCGATTCCAGCCTAACCCTACACTAAAAGGCACTCTGCATGCTCCCCGTGATTGGCCATGTGTGCTTGTATGTTCATGGGCCACATGTTTTCATGCAGATAATCATCATCATCTGTGCGTTTGGCTTTTGCATGACGAGCCAACTTTCCCATCCTCTGTTTTAATCCTCCCCCTTGTTTTATGCTCTTCTTTGTCCTTCTTCGTTTATGTCTCAATAAACTATTGGCCGAGACATTAATGAGAGAGCAGTTGGGACACAGTGTGTGTGTGTGTGTGTGTGTGTCTGTGTGAGTGTGTGTGTGTGTGCGTGGGTGCATGCTTCTGTGTGCGTCCGTGCATGTGTGCGTGTGTTTGTGTGTGCGTGCATGCGTGTGTGTGCGTCCGTCCATGCATGTGTGTGTATGTGTGTGTGTGTGTGTGTGTGTATGTCGGTGTGAGTGTATGTGTGTGTGGAGGTATACTGCCGCTGGCCGCAAGCTTTTGGCAATGTTAGGGTCACCTGGTCAGTGAATATGAGGGCTTCTCCTATTATAACTTTGTCAGTGACAAATAACCAACTGTTGGTATATGAAATGCTCCATTGTGTCATTTTTGTGGAGGACAAGGGACATTTTCAGCTTGGCTGCCTGTACACTAGCCCGTGCACTGGCCCTGGAAAAGCTGTTTGTTTGACCCTAAGGAGTGAGAATTGACAAAGCAAGCCCGAAGCATTTGTTTCATCTGCTAAAGCCGCAGATTGAAAATGATTTCCCCATGCCCCGTTTGAGATCTCTGTGAAGGTGGTCATCAATTATTTCCTGATACATACGCGCACTCGTGCGCACGCATGTACGCACACACAAACAAGCAGGTACTCACATTCACACTCACACACACGCACTCATACTCACACTCACAAATACACACACAAATACACACAGTGTTGTACCTATTTTACTGACCACTGCTTTCTGGTTGGCCAGAGAGCATCTCTCTTATCAGAACATTATTGATAGTGTACAGGAGCACAGTGAAAGCAGACCTGTTGGTTTTCTCTCTCTCTCTCTCTCTCTCTCTGTCTCTGTCTCTGTCTCTGTCTCTGTCTCTGTCTCTGTCTCTGTCTCTGTCTCTGTCTCTGTCTCTGTCTCCGTCTCCGTCTCTCGTCTCTCCCTCTCTTGCTGGTAGTTCCATGGCCGCACTGAGGTAGTCCCCTCTACCTAAGATGTTCAATCCCATGTATCCACAATGTGGATGGATGGCATTGGCAAAAAACAGACCTGGATGGCTGGGAGAAAAACAGCAGAGCTGACCTGAATCATCTATTTAAATCAGTTAAGAGATGCCAGCTTTCCTACTGCAATTAGGACCTCATTATAAATAAAGAAATAAAGAAACAAATCAATATATCAATCCGTGAAAACAAACACACACTCAAATAGGTGCCAGGCTAATGGCAACGTTTACCTCCGTTTAGAAATTAATCGCAGGATCAAAACGGACATAGTGGCACGACTGGCCTTTCATTCATGTAGCCGTAAAAACTCTTGTAGACGACGCTGTTTAATCTTCATTTTGAGTCGAAGTGCGGGGCCTGCTGAAAGCACACAGGTTTTTTTTTTAGCAAATGGAGTTCTAAATTGCTTTTTTTAAGTACCAAGCACCAGGGTAATGTCTGGAGGTACCGACACAGCATTCCGGTGGCATTGATTTATGGCGTAGGGCAGCCACAAATTGACTTGTATGCAAGAAATGTAAATGGAACTGGGACATTTGATGGAGAAGCTCATTTCCAGCCTTAAATGTTTTAAATTAACCACACAAACTCACAAGGCACAATGTTAATGGGCATTGTTCTGTTTTTTTCCCCTGTTTTTTTCCCCCTCATTCTTTTTTTATTTTTTTCTCCCTCTTAACATAATCTACATTACAGGTCAATTTATTATACAAACAGGAATATTGCCGGAGACTTACAAGGATCAATGGATTTGATGAAGAGGATTCATTTCAGGAAATAAAGCTAAGAAATTAGCCCAGGAAGGAGGTAAATATGCAGAATGATGTATGCATGGCCTCGGACACACTAGATTAGACAGGAAGGTGGCGTCAGAACAGAGACGCCCACAGGAAGTCTCCCAGAAGGACTGTGCTCTCGTTCGTTATCCAACCAAATAATAACAAAGAAATGACCTGGCCTCTTTCATTCTTTTCATATCTGGAGCTGGTCCTTGGATCTCCTAAATTGATATTTCGTTAGATTTGTTTAGCTCTATGTGAGGCTGGGGAAAATCAAAGCATGCACACATTTTCTGAACATTTTCCTGAGTTGATAAAGGAATCCAAAAGTATTTTCTTTTAAAATGACTCAAGATCACAGGGTCTAACAGGGAAACACTTTAGTTTCGCTATCATTGCCCTCTATTTTTTTTCTTCATCTTTACCACGGTAACAAGTGAGCAATCAGCAAAGCGATAAAGCACAACTTTGTCACCAGCATTAGCATCTGCTCTCTGCTCTCTGCACCGTGTGTCTTTGTGTGTGTGTGAGTGTGTGAGTGTGTGTGTGTGTGTGTGTGTGTGTGTGTGTGTGTGTGTGTGTGTGTGTGTGTGTGTGTGTGTGTGTGTCTCTGTGTGTGTGTGTGTGTGCGTGTGTGTTCGTGTCACGGTGGCTGGGGAGGGGTCGGGTCTGACAGTATGGAATCAGTGTGGCCCCCAAGGCTAAGAGTAAAAGAAGAGGCCTAAAGGGAGAAATTGTTTTCTAATAACAAGAGACTGCTCTCCCCTGAGGGACAATTACAGAGTTAGCTCCCTGGTCGCAGCCAGGAGAAAAGCCGCTTCCAAGCTGCTCCCTGCTTTATAATGCTTTCATGTTTGCCCCTGAGATATGGCCACGGTCTTCATGTCTATCTTGCCCTCTCTCCCCGTCTCTCCCTCTCTCTCTCCCTCTCTCTCTCTCTCTCTCTCTCTCTCTCTCTCTCTCTCTCTCTCTCTCTCTCTCTTCTCTCTCTCTCTCTCTCTCTCTCTCTCTCTCTCTCTCTCTCTCTCTCTCTCTCTCTCTCTTTCTCTCTTTATTTCTCTCTATCACTATTGATTGAGTGGCCATTTATATTCACAGTAGGGGGTCTTAATTATGAGTGTGAGTGAGGCCAGCCAAATAGGGCTAAGTGGTAACAGGGGGCCAATGCTTCAGCCACAGGGCTCTTTATCTATTTAACATTTAATGCCTCACCCCGTGATCACTGTCAATAGACTTTTAAAGCCCTTCCCTGAACAGAAGAGTCATAACAGTTTGGATGGGCCCCCCAATTATTAGGGAGCAAGTGTTTTGGTTTTTCTTTTAGTTTCCTTTTAGTTTGGTTTTGGGACTCTTTCATTGGTTCGAAGAAAGAAGTTTTCATTAATTTAATTTCATGTACTTAAACCATATAAACATACTCATATGCTACTTGTTTATATAAAGCAGCTTTTTGTTGGAGCCTTTCTCATCCTTTGCTTAAAAATACATCAGTTTTTATAAAGCTTCCAATGAGATGCTTCCGTGAGAAACACACTAGTTTACCTCATCTCCGATAGATAATATCCCTATCCAAAGCAGCAGTAGTTCTGATATCCAAGGTGAGGTCTTTACATTTTAATCAGTACAGCTTCTCCCTCTTTATAACATCCATTCGGATGCTATCTCAAACACAAAGCAATTCATTTCATTGAATTTCAACCGATGTCCAAAGACACACACAGCCCCCCCCCCCCCCGTAGTTATCTTGTTTGACCCAAATGCCAGGTAGTCCACCATTTCTGAGATAGATTTATCAAGAAAGACACATTTCTGAACAAATCTCAGAAGTTCTTCGGGGGAGGGCGCCGGCCTTGGGAGGTCAAGCAAAGCCCCAGACGTTCCTCCATGCGATCCCACACATGAGTGGCTGTGTTTGGGTTCAGGGCCTGTGACCGGTGTGTGGTAGGGCGCAGGCCGCCGCGGTGGCGTGGGCAGGCCTGCCCGGTGGTCAATGGGTGGCTGACTCACAGGCCCTCCTCTGTATCTGGCACTTAGTGACAGGAAGACATTGTGTTCCTCTGCTGGTGTTTTTTTCTGCTTCTTTCTTTCTTTCTTCTCCCTCTTTAACCAGTCAGCCATGGCGTACATGGTTTGTTGTGGCCTCAAGATCAGAAGGAGGAAGCTGAATAATGTCTTCCTATTCTTCGAGGGGAGGGCCACGCTTGGTCGATTAGAGAATAGCTTTTGACGGACCGAGAGGGAACGGTGGCTTTTGTCCAAACTCCCCACAACGCCAAAGAAGAAGAAAAAAAAAAAAGGTAAGTTCAGAAAAGAGCTTGGGTCGGCTTTTTTCTGTTCTTTTTTTTTTTTTCTTTATACAGACGCTTAACCTCCTACTCCTTATCATATTGTCATAAAGTTATAATGCCCTGTGTAAGTGGGACTCCCACTCACAGCGGCTGTCAGAGGGCTGGCTGCAGCAATCCCTGCTCCCTTCAGATGTGGCTGGAGGAGCTGGGAGCCAAGGCCGCGCTGACCTAAGGTAAAGGGGGGGGGGGGGGGGGGGGGCGTAGTCAATTTAGACTTTACGACTTTTTTGTGTGCGTCGTAGACATTTTAATTATTCATTGCATTGGGGATGTAGAAGTATGCATAGTTAGATTTAATCTACCTTACTCAATTCACTCAGGGTTGCACGGATAATAAATATTGCATTTTTCCAAAGATTATGATTTATGATGTACGTTTGTGTTGAATATTATGCTACTATTTTTTTACTTCAATGAAGAGGGGGAAGTCTTCATCATTTTATTGGGAGTAATGATTAACTAACTCTAAACTTCTTATCACAGTTGGTATAACTTTCTCTTCCTGTGGATTAATATTGGTTCAAATAAATGAACAAGGAATAAAGACTGTAATGAAAAAGTTACTAAATAAGAGATTCGCTCGTCATTGTCAATGTAGCAAACTACTCTTGCATAAACACCAAAATTGGGCTTTTTAAACAATATTGCATTGACATGTGATATGTATGTACTAAAGTTTCTTTAAGCACTCTCTTCTTAAGGAAGAAAATCGAATCAGGTCTAATAATATTAGTCACTTCCTATTACACCTTATCAACCAAATATTGCTTAATGTATTTAATAGTTTAACATACTTTATATGTTATTGGGGAATTTAGCCATACATTTTGTTCATAACCCATTTTTTGGGTCAAATTCCATTTCCTTCTTTTCAGCATGGCAGACAGCAGACATGTGCCTACACACCCACACCCCCCCCCCCCCCCCCCCCCCCTCCACGCCAGTGTGGGAGCATTAGCATTTCATTCAATGTAACAAGGCCAATATGTTTCACAGAAGTGCTGCCATACTGAAAACAAGTCCCCCTTTCTTTTATTTTTTTAAACAAAACAGAGCCTGAGGGCCCTTTCTCTGTGTGTGTGTGTGTGTGTGTGTGTGTGTGTGTGTGTATGTTACTGTGTGTGTGTGTGTGTGTGTGTGTGTGTGTGTGTGTGTGTTTGTGTGTGTGTGTGTGTGTGTGTGTGTGTGTGTGTGACTCCGGGGACGGCTTGGTGCGGGGGCCTCTACGGCCTATTTGTTTGAGGCGAATCTGTTACTCCTGCCACAGCGGGGCCTGTCACCGGTGAAATCATTTAAAAGCGGGCTGGGATCCTGTGTTTAAGCAGCAGCAGCAGCTCTCCCCCCGTCTCCTCTCGCTGAGGAACAGATGAGCGGCGGCCCTCACAATTTATGGGGGCCAGACCCATCAGGGGGGTTAAGCGGCAGACAGTATCCAGGGAAGAGTGCTCGTCCTCTGGGGAGCCGAATGAGTAGTCTCCCCTCTCCCCTCTTCTCTCTCTCTCTCTCTCTCTCTCTCTCTCTCTCTCTCTCTCTCTCTCCAGTTTGCATCTGCCCATACAGACAGTGACTTCCGTATTAATAAATGTCTGGGGTATTCCTTCTCATTGTAAATTCAAAAGTGTATGTGTGTTTGCTGAAGGGGGCTCCTAATACCACTCATTAATGTCATAAGATGGAATACATAATGTGATAAGTTGGTGTTAGTGCTTAAGCTTTTGTTTGTTTGTTTTTTCAGGGGGGGGTGGTAGCTTTTGTCGTATTGGCGGCCATTGTTATTATTTGCTAAACTGTGACTAACAACATTTGGATTATGGGATGCAAAGATCGGCTACGATTTGCAGAGATTTTTTAAATCTACTGTAATTGGTCACGGCCCCAAAACCAAATCATGCCCTGCATTTTGCATGGAGGGAATTTGTGGACACAAGGTTTACTTATAAAGTGAGTTTTGATTGTGATGGATAAGGATCCCATCACGAGTGATGAATTGATATTTTGAACGGGGAACTCAAAAGCTTGCAGGGGTAGCAGGCGCAGTGGATGCACGCGGCTTTACTCAGATGCCCCTTAATCAATAGCGATTTTAACTCTCTCTGCAATTGGAAGCAAAAATATATAATTACACGAAGCAGATGGGGGGGAAACACATCGCAGGCTGCTCTTAGGGTGATTTCTCATAAACATAAAAGCCGTTCGGAGGGGGAATGTAATCAATGGAGCAACGCGACCCACCACGTTGATGATAGACCATCATTACGGATTGTTTCTCTGTGAGTAATGGGAGCCGGGCAAGGCAGATAATGTGATTCAATAATATATGTACTGAAAGTAAAAAAACGAAAAAAAAAGAAATCGAATCTCTGTATATCCCGGAGGCTAAAGCCTCAATTATAACTTGCTGGAGAAACTGTGAGCGAGGTGGGTGGCGTTTCAAACGTTTCCACGGCACCTCTGACACCAGTAAATCATATCTTAATAGATGCGGCAGCTAGTTTGTGTGTGGGGTTTAAAGACAGCAACTCTCTTTCTCTTGCTCCCCCCCTGTTGTTTGGTGTAGTCTCATGTCGCATTATGATCAATGATTTGTTTATTAGGATACCAATCAGGATGTAATGGCTTTGGAATGGTTTGCTGCTACTGCTGCTGCTGCAGGCAGGGCAGACGTGCGTGTGTGTAAGTGTGTGTGTGTGTGTGTCTGTATGTTCACATGAGTGTGTTTGTGGATGTGTGTATTTGTACATGGACGCGTATGGGTAGGTTTGCGTGTGTGTGTGTGTGTGAGTGTGTGTGTCTGCCACCATTCACCCCACCCACCTCCATGATTTTCTAGTCCTTCTCCCCAACGTAAACAGCCCAGAAAAAGTATTAAAAACTGAGTCTGCATATCTGTGCGTACTATTCCCCAGGGAGGAACATTAAGCAAAACCCATGAAGTCTGGCGTCATATATATATATATATATATATATATATATATAGATAATTTACACACACTAACACACACACAAAAAAGCACACACACACTCGCACACTCACACCCACACACTCACACACACACACACACACACACACACACACACACACACACACACACACACACACACACACACACACACACACACACACACACACACTACAGTATATAATATATTATAGTAACATAATAACATGCCATCTGAGAGCGTGATTAGTAAGGTTCCTTGGAGATGAATGTCGGGTGGAGGGGGCGGGAGATGGTCCTTAGTACCAGCCCAGCAGGGTGCTCTCTCCCTCGCTCTCTCGCTCTCTGTCTCTCGCCCCAGCTCCTAATCCACACCAGGAATCAGCTCGCTCCACTAAGTAAGAGCTTATCAGCTTTATTATTGGTGTGGATCCTCTCTGCCGTCCTGGCGTTCTGGCCTCGGCTCATCTTAATGATGGTATGGAGCAGTCGCTGGGGTGTGGAGATAGAGGCTTGGGTTGAGGATGGCTGCGTACATTAGCCACTGTGTTTAATAGCATATGTGGTTATTTTTCTATTCTGTAGTTCGGTGGTATTAGTCTATACTTTTTGGTCATTTAGGAAGCTGCTTTTGATCCAAATTGAAGAATGTGAATTCAGATACATGTCATTGAGGTAGGTAGGGGTTAGGAGTCTTGCTCAAGAGTGCCTTCAGGGTATGGCTTTGGGGGATTGAACCCGGTACCTTTCAAATGGGAACCCTTGTTGATTCCTTTTTGACAAAATTCCTATTTAAGGGATTTGGTTTTAATAATGTTTTGCTAAATATTTTACTGAAATCCCTTTCGGTCACACTTTACTATTTTTGTCATTCGGCAAGTATGGCCAATGAAATGAGAGCGACTAGTAATTCAACCAATCACAGCGGCGCTCATTTCAAGCCATTTGCTACTTCAAAAATAGAAATGTTGATCCAGGTCGTCAAATAGATCTTGCCTACATGATGTTGTACATCAACAAGAACATGAAAGAGTCCCTTAACCAAGAAATGTTTTGCTATCCGTGTGACAATGGGGGCTTGAGGAAAAATAGGCTCATTGATTGCCCTGTTTCAGACAAAAATAACAAGAATAGGCATGCCGAAAAGCTAGCAAGGAGGCCTCAAGATCACGACTTCCAGAGCTGAGAGAAAACGTTCCAGGCCGAGTTGGCTCTGAAAGAAACGTTTTGTTATGTGCGTGTGTGTGTGTGTGTCTGTGTGTGCGTGTGTGTGTGTGAGAGATGGAGAGAGTTGAAACCATTTAAATGCTGGGCGGACCCTATTGCATGAATGAAATTGTTGTACATACTCACCGGACCCTGACCGACAAAATGGAGTGCAAATGTTAAGCACTGTGAGATGTAAAGTACAAACACATTATAGGCAGGTATTAGCTTATCAAACACTGCAAACGGCAGCAATGGGAATAATAATCCCTGCACTTCAGTGGCTGACCTCAGTAATGACATTTTATTACTTCCACCTGTGTAATAATATTTGATATCGGCATCAGTCTGAAATGAGAAACGTGCCCAGTTTGTTTTAAAACAGCTGCCTTTTCTTCTCTTTCTTTGCATGTATAGTCTAATGGAATCTATTTTTTATTCATATTCTTAATGCATAGTTTGGGAAGATGCATTAAGATGTATGGAGGGGATGTTGGCAAATATTGGCTCATTTTGAACATACCATGATGTCAGACATGATATTGTTTAGATGTCATTTTTTATATTTAATCAAAGGTGCTTTACTGTTGCCACAGCATACAATGAATTTTCAAATGTACCTACCTACTGACTAAGTGACTGCCTCAGTTATTTTTGGGGGGACTATTATAAGCCTGATGGAGTGTGAGGTTTGGTACTTCCTCCCAAAGCAAGAAATTATCACTATCGCGATCACTACCAAATTATCGCTGTACAATTGTTTACTCTTTTGTCAACCATTAACAAAAATCACCATCCCCGTTCAATGGTAGGCCAACAGGTTAAAGAAACAGTGGTCCAGTGCTCAGTGGCTCTCACTGGAGAGCAATGTAATGTAACTCCGAAAGATACATCAACGTTGGCCTCACTCTTGAAATGGTCTTGAAGGGGAAATGCTCAGTGATTTGTTTCATCTCAGCAGTACTTTTCCTCTTAATGAATTTTTAATATCCTTAATGACAGCAGAAGAATGATGTCATTAAGCCAAGAAGTTTAGAAAATGCTGACTTGAAGTCTTTTGGATGGCCATTTTGATAATGATTTAGTATAAACTATCACGCCGTATTAATGAGCAGTTTGCCTTTGAGGGGCACAATAATTGAGGATACTACCCTTGTCTCCCTACTTTTGGGAGTAAATCGGGTTTTTCATTCAAAAGTTTCTAGTCTTTTTTGCACACACTACACTCACTCACTTCCTCCAACTCACCTTCTCTCACTCACTCACCTTGCTGAGTGAGTGTGTTGACAGTTTTCCATCGGGTGTTGTCCATACTCAGTCAAACATTCAACAAGGCCATGCGTCCGCCATTTTGTGCGCAAAACCCTAACCGCTAATGCTCATGAACGGCTTTCAGACACAGAGTGCGGCAATAACGCGATCAAGGAAGAGAATTAAGATTGTGTCCTCCTGGTAATTTACCCACCGGACCTTGTGTGTTGGCCAAGTGTGAATCAATTTGTAAAGGATAGTTAAATTTTTATAACAACCTCCCCCTTCTTCACACTTGACTATCCCAGATCAGCTATTAAAAAAAAGAAAAAAAAAGCTCCTTATGAAGATGATGATGAGGGGGAAGGCCTCCTGCTATGAATGATAAAACGAATGACTGCACTTTTGTAGAATGGACCGAGCTCTCCCTCTCTCTCTCCCTCTCTCCCCCTCTCTCTCTCTCTCTCCCTCTCTCTCTCTCTCCTCAACGTATGGCTATATGACAACTGTACGCATTAAATCCAGCAGATAAACAAACAGAGAACATCAATGAATATAACAAGGAGAGGCTGGAAGCACGCCGACTATGTAAGGCAGTGATATCTCTTGGCAAAATGTTTTATCATATCCAGCAAAGGAGGAGTCTTTATTTTATTGATTTAGAAAAAAAAAATCCCAGAGGCACTAAAAGGAACAGGCAATGATTAATGTCCCTCTCAGAAAAAGAAATTATATGGAATAAATTAAACTACTGCGGCAGCAAATTGAAAAATAAGGATGTAAATGAGGTTTGAATACTTAATATCTTATAAAGAAAAATAGCCAATGAGAGCCAGAAATGATGAGGGATTGCCAAAGAAACACAATATTAACTCTAATGACCGAGGCAAGAGTTTCTGTACTGTCAGAATTTACCTGTCACAACTGATATTCCAGCTGGATGTGAAAAACGAGGGACAATACTTGAGGCAATTGAACAAAATGAAACCCTGTTCTCGTTGTTAGGAACTTAACGTAGAAATAGAATAAAAGGACCGCAAATGAATGATAAAATTACTGCTATTCTAACTGTACTGTAGCAGCACTTGTTTCACCATTGCAAAATAACTAAATATTAGTATATATTAGACTTAAACATTTTTGTTTCAGTCATAAAGATAATAAACCGTTTTTGTGACGGTAGAAACAACAATTAGATTAAAAACACGATAGACTAAATAACAAACAAATGCAACAAATATTTTGCTTATCTGTGGGCTACATTTTGCAGTCCACAGGCACATTTATTTATCATTCGAGTCATCTCTATCAAACACATTTAAGTTTTCCATTCAATCAATTCTTGATCTTACGTCATTCCTGCAAAAACCCAGAAACCCCCTTCCTCTCTCACGCAAAGAGAGCATACGTACATAATTCATAGTCCTTGATCCAAATTATTTTTCTTTCACTGTCAACAGGAAAAGGTCAAGCTGTTAAAACACAAGTGCTACCGTATTTGTCAATTAAAGTCATTAACATCGTCCCCTGTCGTCTTTGCGCTCTCTATTAAGTCGGAGGCTATGGTGTGTAATGTGTAATATGTTATGTGTGTGTATGTCACCATGTCAAAACCACTGTGTGTGTATGATTTCTCTTCACTTTCATCCGACATTTATGATCAATCAGTCGACAAAGTCGGCCGTGATCATTCACACCCTTGAGTGTGTGTGTGTGTGTGGGTGGGGGTGTGACTTGCACTTCATGTTGCACATAATAGCCAAGAGAGGAAATAAGCTTAAAGTGAGAGAGCGAGAGGGAGAGAAGTAAAGAGGAGAAAGAGGGAAGGGGGATGGAGGAGAGAGCGAGGTAGAGGAAAGAGAGAGAGAGAAAGAGAGACAGAGAGAGAGAGAGAGAGAGAGAGAGAGAGAGGGGGGGAGGGAGGGAAGGAGGGATAGAGCAGAGAGAGAGAGGGAGAGTCAAGTAGGATAGAAAGAAAGCTAGTGAGAGGGAGAAAAAGTGAGTAAAGATAGAGAGAGGGAGAGAGAGAGAGAGAGAGAGAGAGAGAGAGCGAGAGAGAGAGAGAGAGAGAGAGAGATTTGTGATACAATGTCAGTCTAACTCTGCCCAGAGTTGGCCCCCAGCCCTCCCCATCCATCAGAGGTGGAGCAGAGATGAGAGAGAGAGGGAGAGGGTTGAGGGGGTGAGGGGGTGAGAGGGGGAGTGAGACAGGGAGACGGGGGCCTGGGGAGTGGCAGTCGGGTGGCGGCATTGCACCCCATTACTTCAGATGGATAGCAGAGGGGTGCTCCGCATTAAACACTGTTCCCTCAGTCGGAACCTTTAATTATAACTCCTCAGTATCACTTACAGCAGCCCAGCGCAGATGTTGAAAACCTTTTTTCGCGGCTTGGTTACCCTACCTTACTTAATCTCGAGGGGTGAAGATACAGATGGCATATCGAGAGTCTGAGGATGTGCTTGATCATTGACAACATAAGTGTGTGTGTGTTTTCTCGTTGAGGAGGGTGAATGATTTTTTGAGTGTGTGAGGGTGGAATTTATGTGTATGTGTGTGTGTGTGTGTGTGTGTGTCAGTTTGTGTGTTTCAGTCAGGGTGTGTGTGTGTGTGTGTTTAAGAATGTGTGAAAGTGTATGCGTGTGTGCACAAATGAAGCATGTGTTTGCGCCATTGGAGTTAAAGTCAAGTAAAGTCAAATGTCATTTTTTGTCAATTATACAGCATGCAAATACAGAGTTCAAAGAGGAAGGTCAAACAGGGCTTTGATGCGCTATGTCGAGGGTTACAGTGAATGTGTTTATCTTAACATCCACTATTTAATGCAAACAAATAGCGATGAAACCCCAATGAGATGTGATCCCTGTGCTCCTACAAGGTGGGGTTCAGCAGTTTTTGTCTTCTCGTTCAGTACGTTTTCAAATGTCTTTCAAATGTCCAAATAAAGAAATCCCTGATTGTATATTTATAACCAATATTGATTGTTACATACATGACAGAAAGCTTTATAACTATGCAACTATGTTTGTGTTATAATGAGTGTAATAAGTAGCAACAGAACACGAATAACACAACCACACAGTGTGAGCTTTGCTCCTGTGAGCGTTGTGATGAATGTGCATTAATGATCACGTTCTTCTCTCAACATGGCGGTTCTATTTTCAAGCTGGCACGGCACACACACAACACAACACAACACAACACAACACAACACAACACACTAACACACTTGTACTGTTGTTCACCAGCAGCAAACTCATTAAAAAAGATCCTCCCATGAACGAGGTGTACATTTTACTATCCGGGGTTCGTACAACTTTGCACTCAGTTCATTGTGTTTGAATTACATTACCCGGCAGACCCCGACTGCATCAAAGGATTGTAACCATTTAAAGTGCTATTACGGCGAGGCGCTTCAGAGCAATGTCTCGGGCCAAATGACTACGTGTTTGGTGGCCGCATGGCACCGCGCAGAAATACAAATGGGGGGCATTCTTTTGCACCCACGGTCAACAGGCTCATGAAGAGCTCGCTTCCCACCTGTCTCCCCCCCACCGTTTTACGGCCATCGTCCAATTTCAAATTGCTATAAACTGCGTCTGTGGTGTCTTGTAAAACCAGCGCTTACTGTATTGCTGTCACCTTCAAAAAGGGGCCACACAACACAAGACAAGGGACAAAGCAACACTGTATATCTGCCCAGGTTTCAAACAGTGTAAGGCACCCTTACCGGGAGAAGAAAACGATTTCAAGCAAGGTTTGCTTGATTACACATCTATGTTTAATTGTATTGACATGCCGAACATGGAAGTACATTGGATCACTGGATCAGGGTGGAGATGATAAAAACTGCATGGTTATAAAGTTAAATGTACAGACAAGACACGCTCGGCTCTCTCTCATCCAGCTGATTTCATTACGCTTGATCTAATTAATTGACCTTCCTTGTGCTCTCTGTCTCTCTCTCTCTATCTCACTCTATCTCTCTTTTTATCTTTCTCTGTCAGACGCTTCATCTCTCTCTCTCTCTCTCTCTCTCTCTCTCTCTCTCTCTCTCTCTCTCTCTCTCTCTCTCTCTCTCTCTCTCTCTCTCTCTCTCTCTCTCTCTCTCCCTCCCTCCCTCTCTGTGACACAGTCCAGGCAGGTGATATTTACTTTTTTCTCTTTTTTCCTGGTGTAAGGGCCCAGAGAATATTTCACGTCAACGTCAGGAACCGGGGGCCCAGGATACAAGGTGCCACACTCTAAAGGTTCGGCAAGTGTGATATCCTGACACAGAATCCATTTTCCAGAATCTATAAGCCGTGCCTGAGTGACTATGTATTGTGTGAACAGATAACCCACCCCACCCCCCAACCCATCCCACCCACACACACAGACACACACTTCTCTGCTCAACACCGCCATCCCTCTCTCTCTCTGTTTCTCGCTCTCTCTCTCTCTTTCTCTGTCTCTCTCTCTCTGTCTCTGTCTCTGTCTCTCGCTCTCCCCCTCTCTCTCTCGGTCTCTGTCTCTGTCTCTCGCTCTCCCCCTCTCTCTCTCTGTCTCTGTATCTGTCTCTCGCTCTCCCCCTCTCTCTCTCTCTGTCTCTGTATCTGTCTCTCGCTCTCCCCCTCTCTCTCTCACTCTCTGTCTCTGTCTCTCGCTCTCCCCCTCTCTCTCTTCATTCAACGCCGGTGGTGCGTGATACAGTACCTGAGCAAACACACCGACAATGTGTTACAACAACAACAGCTACGTTTCACATTTCAGCCATGCCAGACGCCGCCATGCAGATGAAGTGTCACAGTGTTTTTTTTTTGCAATTTGTTCTTTACATTAAAGAACGGTGTTATCGTTCATGTACACCGGCCGGCGTTAAGTTGGCAGTTGGAACACATCTCGGCGAAATGGTGCCACTTTGAATGGTTTTGTTTGTGCGCTGTTTTTTTTTTAGTTGATTCTGCAAATATAAAAAATCTGGGACAACCGCTTATATGAACGCAAGCAATCGACAATATTTGGTGGGCGCACGAGCCCGGGACGCTTAACAACATGTTATTCAGGATGTGAGATTGTTTTAGCAATACCCAGTATGTGAAATAACGCAACATTTATTCCTCCAGTAAACGTTAATAGCGGCTGTCAGATCCATCCATCCTCCGAGTCATTTGGAAAGAATGTTATTTTAAACCAACAAACAAACAAAGAAACAAAGATATTTGCTCAATATGTGTCTGCAACGCATTTGTTTATCAGTGACACATTTAAAAGTGCCACATATTTAATAGAGACTGCTGTATTCTTTTTTTCAAGCCTTGTTCCTAGGCTCGGAATAGCCCGCTGTGGTGGCGAGTCCATCCACAGCTGTGTAGTAGAAAGCTTAACTTAGCAGACCTATGCATTAAACATGTTGTAGAATACAGTGTAACATTCATCAATGTCATGGAGGGAGTTTTGTATAAATTTAAATGCACTGAAGCGTAAAGAGTGTTTTTTTTTCCCTTCCAGTCCTCATCCTTTGTCTAAGGCTGCGGTCTATGTGTGTATCAGGATTTTGCCAGCTATGAAGGATTGAAAACGTAATTTTAATACGTAATGTTTTTTTTTTTGTCTTTTATTTAGCATGCTTCAAACACGAATCCTGCATCAAACACAAAACAAGCATCACTGATGGGGTTGGTGAAGTAAGCCGAATCCAATTCAGTTGCAACCCCCTCCAAATAAAGGAATAAGTAGGAAAGGCCAAAAAAGGGAATTGCATTGAGTTTTATTAGAATAGCCTGTTTAAATACACGGCGTAGTTTAAACTCTGAGCACGGTCTCAAGTATTGGTTGGGGGGCAAGATGTGGCTATGTTTGGTGCCTGACAGTTTTAACATTAAAACAAATTACTTAACCTTTCCAACATCCCGTGACAAAAAACAGGAAAAATGAAAGATAATGGGTTATTATTCACAGAGGGATCCCATAGATAATAATGATACCATCAATAACCGCCGCCATACTCTGGGGTCCTCGTCTCGCTTAAAAAAACAAAAAATCAAAGGAAAACATTTAATGGAATTACTTTGCCTTTTTTTCTTATCAGCCCTAGTCCGAGCTTCAGCCACTCGGCTGGAAAAACACAAAAAGACGCTGCTCTCTGAACAAGAGTGCGGGAGCAGAGCATTGTTCAGAGCGGAAGAATTAAAGGAACTCGAACCGCAGGTACCGAGTGGGACATCAAGTAGGCGGAAATACACTGCAGCTTGCCTGGATCCCTACCAACAATCGTCTGCGGTTACATTTTCGGGAGACGACTCGAGCAGAACCACAAACACAAACACGGAAGAGGAAGTTCTTCGCCCGGCTTTAAACGCTCGCGGCCGTCGAGTGGCCCGCGGACTTGCCAAGTGTTGCCGTTTGTGCTCCTGACAGACAGCATTATCCCTCAGAGTAGGGGGCGGCCTGGGTGTGGTCGCGACCGCATGAAGGCTGGGCTCCATGGGCCTCTGCCCACCACCTCTTGGTTCCTACGGAAGTGGCCTGGGATGGTGGGTGGTGTGGGGGTCTATACAAAAGACCCTTGGAGAACAAAAACTGCGGATCAGGCTTGGAGTTTGGAGGAGGGGGGGGGGGGGGGGGGGGGCTTGGATGGTGGTGGGAGGGAGTAGAAGAAATCAGTGTTGCCGCCAGACCGAGACTGGCACCGACATGTGGGGAGGTGTGTGTAAGGCAATCTACAGAACAAATGAGGGCACAATCGCCTGTCATATTTCACATTTTCTCCCTTCTAAATAAGACAAAGACCGCCGTGCGATGCGGTTGAGCGCGGTTGCTCTCTCTCTCTCTCTCTCTCTCTCTCTCTCTCTCTCTCTCTCTCTCTCTCTCTCTATCCCTCGATGAGAGGAAACAAACAGATGTGGAAAAGCATCTCACGCGTCTCAGCCGCTGTGGCCGTGTCTCTCCCCCCCCGCCCGCCTCAGGTGCGGTGATGAATCTCTTTGAGAGTGATTATGATGGCGCAAAGTGATCAAGCAAATGAAATATCCGGGGCCTGTGCGTATAACTCAGTGAGGTGAGGTGGGTTTTATAGTCCCTGCTCCGGGAGGGCCATGCCGTAGCGCTGTGCATGTCCCGGGCAATTTGCTCCTCCGATTTCGATGTCTTTACACCCAGTCAGCATCTCCGGTTGTCGAGAGCTCTTGAGTGTATGTTGTGGCTGGTTTGTCTGACTATTATACAGACTGAAGACTGAGACTTCCCCTCTGTGTTGTTTCTTGCAAAGAGAATTTTCAGGGGAGTGAGATAGGATGTTGTTTTTGTCGTTGGCCTTTGTCGGTGGATTCAACCAGCCCGTCATTAAAACGATCAGTCAGTCAGACGGTCTGTGAATCAGTCATTTTCAGTGAGCCCACAGCCCACATCAGTCAACAGTCCGTAGTCAGTCGGTCATTCAGGCGGATTGCCAGACATTCGATTCAGTCGGTCGGTGAGTCAGTCAGTGAGCCAGACAGTCCACCAGTCATAATGTTGGTGATTCAGCCGGTCAGTCAAACAGTCAGCAGTCAGTCGGTCATTCAGTCGATCGTATTGCCAGTCAGCCAGACATTCAAGTCAGTTGGTCGGTGAGTCGGTCAGTGAGCCACACAGTCCACCAGTCATAATGTTGGTGATTCAGCCGGCCAGTCAAACAATCAACAGTCAGTTGATCAGATAGTAAGTCAGTCAAAACATTCAGTCAGTCAGCCAGCCAGCCAGTAAGTCAGATAGCGTCTCCTCAGCTCTCTCTCTCTCTATGAGCACCATGAGTCCACTGTGATGATCCAGCGATGATAACTGGATCAATAGCTCCTGCCATGTGGACAGCTGTCAGAGCGCTGCATGGCTACTCTCGCAGGGGACACGCTTTTACGAACGCCTCGTTCCTCCCTGGGCTGCCGGGGAACTTTACACTTCCTCTGACACACTTGATCCTATAATTTGATCAAGAAAGGTGTCACATTAGGCACATCGCGCATCATAAATGAGAAATATGGGGATTTTATGAACTGTAAATGAGTGCCCCTTCATGGTTGGTTATTTTAGAGTCAAAATATATTAATCAAAAAGGCTGCACTTGATCATGGATTCTGTTCTGTCAGCACTGCACAATGGCTGCTTGTTTGTCTGATGAATATGGACATTGAGACTAATTTACGTGTTTAAGGATAACTGATCCATTTCTGTGAGAACTTTTTTTTGTTACAGATATTAATATCACTATTTGATATAAAAGTATTCTTTAAAAAATAAAATATTCTCTAGGTGGATTAGCTTGATAATATATATTTTATTTCTTATTTTTACTTGGTCAAACTTCAATAAAAAAAATAAAAAAGATATAATGATATAGTTTCTGCAATGTGCTTTAAGGGCAAATGGAAGACAACAGCGTAGGTGAAGCCTGGGAGATGTTACTTGAAGAGGAATGAAATTGGTTAATACAAAGGCATGTCGGTAATAACAATGTCCTTTCTCTGGTGACAAAGACAGAGTGGCTGCATTTGGAGCGTACAAGCGCGCAAGACAAGTGATGGCTGAAGGTAGACTTTGGGAGAGTATTTGAATTTCATGTCCAAGAAGAGGCAGCCCATCATTAAAAAACTCTAATTTCTGTGTCAGGTGGAGTTACAGGTAATCGATCATCTTGTCACACCGATTTCTTTTTTTTCTGCCCGTTCAAAGTGATTTCTACTTCTTTCCAATTAAACTTGTTGCTGAAAAAGAAAATGTCTCTGGCTATTAAAGGTACATTTTGCCATGTAAGGTCTTTTTTTTTTCTTCACCAAAGGGAATTTCAGAACATTTCCGCAGACAGGAGCCCAAGGGAAATAGTGGCTTCTGTGTAATTCCTAATGTATAGCTGATCTGAACACAGCGGCTCCTTTGATCATTGGGTTTCGTCATTAAATATCATAAATATTGTACACACATGTAAAATATGTTTTCAATCTGTATTACTTAATTGCTATTTTTAACAAAAATGTGAACGCTTATTCTTGTACAAAGAGTGTACTTGTACGTTTGTCCTTCGCTACGTTCAATTCCCATAATCGACTACCTCTAGCCTTGACGAGTGAATAATACCATTGGTTCAGGCGCGAGTATTAAAAGAGTTGAAGAGCGAACCCCCAGCATATCACAGTAATGATACTACATTGTATCGGCCCTGCAACAGCTACGACCAAGGCGACCTAGTTCTTATAGTACATCTCGTATTTCTAAGGGCCTTTCTCTGCGCCACACGTGGACTGAGTGCGGCGTGGCTGCCGGTGACAGACAGGTGCTTCAGTCGTCGGAGAGCAGAGGACTCCTGACAAGATGACAGCCCCTCCCTGAACGCCGGCGACGTCTGTCACCCCCGCCACCAAGGCGCTGGCTTAGCTCTGCATAAAAAGCCATTTATTGGTACATTTCTAAATGTTAACGCTTGTCAGCTTCAATTCCTTTAAAGAACCAGCCCCCCCCCCCCCCCCCCCCCCCCCCCCCGACTCCCCTCCTCACCTGGGGGGCCGGGGCCAAGAAGAAAAGTCCCTGACAGACAATGACGGAGGAGGGTGTGCCACGGCTAGCGGCCACGGCTAGCGGCCTCCGGCAGGCCCACCCGGGAGGCTGGGGGCTCCTTTTGTCCCAGGGTCTAATTTATTTATGTGGCTAATCTTCAGGGGGTGGAGTGGCCGTGCTCAGAGGTGTGTCATTTTATAGAGGGAACCACTGGAAGAATCACTGACCTTGCGAAGACATTGCTGTAAAACTCTTGATTCATTTCAATTAGTAGCCGGCGTCCATCTTGGCAAGTCCATTGACGAAATGGACGGGGGGTTGTGGGGGGGGGCTCAGACATCTCTTTCTCTGAAAGAGAGCTCTCCTAAGTTTTTTAGTTAGTTCTAGTGTGTGGTTCTAGCCTTCACTCCAGAAGACTTGGATTCTTTACCATTCCATCCATCATTTGCACAAACGCACTCCGATGTTTTTTTTTCCTCCCTTCTTTTCTTTTCTTTATCAGGAAAAGTTAAACATGTGACCTTCAAGAAGGGTTTCAAAGCAGCATAGGTAACTAAACACATCAAGATCCAATCCTCCAAAAAACCAAACCCCCCTTCTCACGAGACCCCCCAGAAGTCAGTGTAGAGGCAGTCTATATTCGGACAGAGGTGCAACGGCCCCAGAAGGAGCGGGGATGAGGAGATGGAGCTTTGATTAGCAAGAGCATTCCCAGCATGCTCGGCTATGACAAATGAGTGACTCTGAAGGATATCTAAGGCGATCAGGATGAAGCACCAGTCATTCCAAGGAGCGGCTCTAATTCTAGTTCCAATTAGACTTTAGCGCCATACGCAAAGTGGAAACTGTTCCCATGGCATTTTGGCCTATCAAGTGTTTCTCTGGTTTGCTTGAAACTGCATGAATAAAGGGAATAATTAAAGTGATAACAAAGGCATAACATTTAAATCATTGAGGCACCACATCTGGGATCGCTATGTCACCGCGATGCCGCTTTTGCCCTCCTATTCGGCGCCCCATTCTCTCTGCTTGAGAGCAGAGGCACAAAATGGGGAATAAAGAGAAAGGAGTGGGAAATACGGGAAAGATTGTAACATTAAAAGGTAGAAAGCGAGAACGCAAATAGCCGTTCGGCTTTAGCGTTATTAATGACTCCTCAAAAATGTCTGACTTTTCCAATCTCTCCTAGAAGCGCATGAAAGAGTCTGCAGATGAAGCTGACCTTCAAAATGTTCTTTGGTCTTTAGTTAAGAAATTCACTCGCCATTATGGCATCATTAAGGAAACAAGGATAAAATTACTCCATGGTTAATGGCCTATAGGATCCCCCACCAAAATTTGTTTCAGATCTAATAAAACTGTGCTTAACACACTCGAATGAATTATGAGGACTCTTATGCCGGCTATTAAAATGGGGAAAATAGATTTTCGTGAGCTTGGAGGACTGGACTTTCAAATCAGATAGTAGAATGGGATTTTCTGGGCGATAAATTCCACTATGTCTCAATTTAATTTCTTTCAACCCTTAATTCCGAAGGTATGATTGATTCTGCGGTTTTCCCCGCCTTTATCAAAACCAGTGTACACCCATTCCCCGTCCTATATAAACACCCACGGATACAGTTAATCGTCTATTATCTAACACATACACACAATGTCTTTGTTCATATTGAACATAATTAGACAAAAGACAATGCAATCAACTAAATTCAGGATTGATGAGTTATTACAAAAATATAATTTTTTAGTTTAGATTTTTTTGTATTTACTTAGCCTGCTGCTCTGATAGAAGGTTCTGGGGCCCTGGCTATTAACGTGTTTGCATGGTGGGGGAAAAGGGAAAGCAGGCAATAAGCTGTTATGGTAGATAAATGAAGCTGCGGGCCTCCCTGGGTCCCTGATGCTGTCACGTAGAACACCGTGCAGAGAACCTGCAGTGCTTCCTCCGGTTTGATCACACACACAATCTGCTATTGTAAACCAAAGTACGGATGCCGTTGTGAAATACACACTTATTAAAAAAGAGACGGGGGGGGGGGGGGTGGAAAGTTAGCCCGAGATGGCGCCACGGAGAGGTGGTGTGTGTGAGGTAATGGCATTTGCTCTCTTTAAACTTTAATCTTTCCTATTAATTCCATGCAACTGGAGAATGTACGAGAGTTAATGTTCCATGAACGTGTTTCTCACTCCGCAATCTCTTCGAGCTAATTACCTTCAGGTGCTAAATGGGAGCAAATTGCCATCCATTTGGATGAGAAAAATTTCACCTCCTGTTCCCTAGTGAAACATTTTTTTGCAAGGCGTAATAAAAAAAACAAAAAAAACAAAACACGCCGAAAAAAGGAAGATGGGCTCCGCAAAGGTAAACAGTGGTCATAAACGCCGCTGGTCCCCTGCTCTTCTTTAACCCCGGCCGGCTGAAACGAGACACGGCGCCGGTCCCCTCTCGCTCTCTCCCCGGCACGCCGCTCAACGGGTGGAGGTCGCGCAGAGGTCAACAGGTGCTCTTCTTGACAAGGGGGAATGGAGCAGATGTTTGATTGGCATGAATCATCTAAACGGGCCCATTAAAAAGTTATGATGTGAAAGGAGAGGACTCGTGGTACCGGGGACTCTTTTTAATAACTGTTTTGACGGGTAAACAGAGAGGAGACCTTATGAAGTATCGCTGCATTCAATAAATACCACCCAAAGGGTCCGGAGACCACCACTTCAGCACGTACATACTCATTTCCAACTCATGGTTTAGCCGTTGGCCACTGATGACCCATTGGAAACTCACAGTATACTGTTCCTGGCTTACTCAAGGTATACTTTTTGGATGCTCCTGGCATTCTAATTATACGCTCACAGTATAGGCTACTTCTTCTTTACTCATTGGATACTCACAGCAAAGCCCACTTCTTCTATACTTACCATTGATACTCACAGTATAGTCTACGTGTTTTATGCTCATTGGATACACACAGTATGGCCTACTTCGTGTATACTCATGGGATACTCTTGGTTTATCCTTCCTCTATACTCATTGGATACTCATTGGATATTCATTGTATATCCTTCTTCTACACTCATTGTATACTCATGGTCTGCCCCTTGGATATTCATGTCATAGTTTGTAACAAACACACATTTTCTAACTATTCTCCTTTGTGCCTACAGTTTAAACTCCAGCAAATAGTTTCGATGCTGTTAACCAAGGAACGGCTAAGATGTCTCGCAGCCTCACAGAATCCCGGATCGACTCCAAGCGTATCCGGACCCCATCCGCAGGCCCCTGTGGGTGCAGCACAGTGCAGCACTACTGACGGAGCTCACCAGACTCCCCCAGCAAGGTGCAGCATACGAGGGGAGGAGGAAAAGGAAAAAGGCCAGCTGGGATGGGTGGGCCACAGTGTGATCACTCACCTTCATCCCTGATTTGTAGTCATTATCCTTACCAGCATTTGAAGATCAAAAACAAGGACGGCAAGAGTGATAGGTGGGGGGGGGGAGGGAGAAGAAAAAGGCAGAGATAGAGAAAGAGAAGCGGGAGGTTTGCTGAAGGAGGCTGAAGGGAAAGGGGTGGACGTCTGTCTATCTGTCCCAGCAACTGTCATTTGCCCCTTATTTGGTGGATGTCGGGGGTGTTGATGGCTGCGATGTTTGGGAGTGGGTGGGGTTAGGAGGAAGTCACGAATATTAAATTCATGCCTAAATAACTCGCTCGATGTGAAGAATTACAGTATTATAATTTTAGATTTGTCATCGATGGGACACACCGGCTCAAACTGGAACAACGATGCACATCGGAGCAATGTTTTCGCCGGTTATAATCTGGGTACTAAAATGCATCATCTGACTAATAAAGCAAATGGCATTGGTTTTGAAAATAGACGAAAAGCGCATCGGTATCGAAGATAGACCGAAACTTTGAATATTTGAACACATAAATCCATTGAACGCACAAAAAATAAAGCGTGTAATTACATAAGCAATGTCATCTTCTCCTTACCCAGCCACATCCCATTCAAAGTGTTTAATGTTGAAGGACTCCCATCAGGCTTTTGTATAAATTAGCCAAACCCTCACTGTGCTGGAATCTATCCCCAACTGTTTGCGAGAGAAAGCCGAGATCCCCCTCTCCCCCCGTCTTTAGATTTAATTATCCTTTGTTGTTCTTTTTATCTACCTTCAAGGATTGTCCGCAGTAGGGGGTTAAAAGAACGGGAAGTGGAAAAGTCGAGGGGGGTGTTTGATAGCGAGCTCATAGTATGTGGGGCTGGTTTGTCCTCTGTTTGATCTGATTTCTTAGAGTGACACAGCAGGAAATGAAATATGAAACCAACTGGTAACAGTTTAGTGAACAACAGCGTAAACAAAGTGAGCTAACTTTCCCTCTGAGCATTACTTCTTTAATTTAGCGAGTACCTAGTTTTAACTTTACTGAGACAGAACATAATGAGAGTTGCACTGTGTGTTGTGAATATAAGTCCTAATTCCACAATTGTTTTTGTTTTGACAAAAAGGGGAACACCATAAAATTACCATCTTCATATTACAACACGGTGCACTCGTGCAAACACATTTCAAATCATTGTCATTGAAATATGTTTTGCCTTGCATTATGTCAAACTCTAGATACTGCACACATCCCCTCCTCCCAATATGAGTCTCCGACATAGGCCTACCCAGCGAAATGTGCATGCCATCGTTCATTGGATGTGAGTTATCCACAGTGGCAAGATTTCCACTTATTGATTTATTAGACCATCTGAAAGAGCTTAGCTTTTTCTCCTTGGAGGGAGCAACACATGTAGAACATTGGCTGAATTGATGTTGTTAAATAATTGACCATCATCCAAGACTGCATGTGCAGTCATTCAAGCCAACAATTGGAAGCAATAAAGGAACAAATAAATTGAGTGACAAAACGTTGTTCGTCACTCAACAGTGTATTTTCTGAGGCAAAGTCCTTCGGTAAATATCTCAATATAGCACGTTTAAGTCTCCTGTACAAGCAAAATATTAGATTTCAACCGTCAATGATTTATTTTGCCATGTCAATTTTATGAGCTGGGTAATGAAAGTGTGGAGCACATAATTTAACCGTAGAATAATGGTGAGGAGAGAGCGAGAGATTAACTATTACCATAAACGTTACAATTTTTTATGAGCCCTATTGGTTTTTGTTTTTAATCTGTTTTACAGCATTTCGCTATTCTTTGCATGATAATTTCACTTGTAAAGAAATCTCCGGATTAGTCTGCCTTCGACAGTAGGAAACAGGATGGGCGTCTGGGAATTCACTAATCAAACTTAGTGAATTCTGAAAGATTCAAACGGGCAAACCAAAACATTGGCGAGTGATGCTCTTGGCAGGTGCAACCACTCCCCTGCCAAACTGTCACCATTTAGGCTCCCGATAACGCAGGTAATTGCATTTCCAGAAGAGCAGGACCAGATGAAACATGCTGTGGACAGATACCGCTGGCACATTGGCCCCTTCTGTCGGAAAATTTCATTTTTCCACAAGGAAGCCATGAATGCTAAGGCTGAATCCAAATCCGTTTTTCCGCACTTTATCAGTGTGTGGCCCACCAAGTGGGGAGATGGAGGTAATTCATTCAACTGAGACCCACCACCCTAATCCAATTTCCAGCCTCCCCCAGCAAGAGATAATTACAAGTATTAAAGCTGTTAGGACAGGGGGGGGGGGTGCGGGAAGGCCCTCACTGTAGACCTCTGCTGCAGGCCCTGGAAGTATGGACTGAGCAGCTGAGGGGGTCGGGCGGGTAGGGGTGAGGCAGGGGGTGTGGGGGGGGGGGGGGGACCCGTCTGCAGGGAGAACTCAAGCTAAAATATTGTTCAAAACTAAGAAAGTGTGTTAACTAATGAGGCAAAGGGAATCACGAGGTATAAAAGGACCTCCACCGCCAAATGTCATCACAGGCCCCAGGACTTTTTTTTTTCTCTCTCTCTCTCTCTCTCTCTCCGTCACTTAAGAGCACATGAACAGTTGACCGTTTCATCTGTAAAGACAAGTATGGCTTCCTGCACAATCAGTATGCATATAATCCCGCTTGGAATCTCCTATGGTTTGTAACACAAACTAAAGGACGAAGGCGGCCCTCCAGACCCTCATCCCAGCAGCTCTTCTCCATGACATTGCCAGGTGTGATTTGCTAGACTCAAGTGGGATACCTATCTAATTTGCAACGCGTCATCAACTCCTAATTCCCCGTACCGCAACGGATATGGAAGAAATATAAATATATGCATTTTAAAGACGTACAATGCATCGCTTTCAGTTGTTGATTTTTCTTTTAGTGCGCAGAAAAATCAGGTTGACTACTATTAATTTGCAAACTTTCCCAACTCCTACCGTCAAATGATCAAATACGCCACCGAAACCAGGAAACAATCTACCGTTTGATGTCTTTGATGTGGAAGAGGGACAAACGAGATTGCAGAAGGAGGGTGAGGGGTGAGGGGGGGTTACCATAAGGCTTTTTGTTGTTGTCCCTTGTCAGTGTTAACTGTGACTTCCCAAGAAGCGGAAGCATGAAAGAGGGGCTTCTAATTAACGGAAGCAGAGATGCTCCTATACAGGTCCCCTTTTCAGGGCCTCACAATGGGCTGGGCCCTATGAAGCAGAACCAGGATCGGAATATGGAGGGGTTGAATGAGAACACACCCAAACAAGACACCCGACATCAACCCCTCCCCCCCCCCCCCGGTCCACTATTTAGCCCTCTCTCTTTATTGTCTATGTCCATCGAAGAGCAACCGTGGAGAAAAACAGAAGGTCCCCGGTTTGTTTTATCAATTACAGAGGATGGAAAAGCGACGCAGATTGACAAGTTTGGCCCCTGGACCAGATGAGAAGTTAAAGTGACATAAAGACACACATTCTATGGTGGAAAAAAAGAGGGTTGCTGGTGAACTCAAGTACACTCTGCCGTTTCATTGTATTTTTGTTTGATTGGTTTTGGTCCCCGTTATTTTTTTATGGGTCAACGGATGAGGAGATTTCATCGTGGGAAATCCTGAGTATAGTCGTTACAACTAAAGATATATGTTACTTTTGAGCCCCAACGGAAAATTAAATGTTTTATTTTCACAAACCCTTTTTTTTTTAAATGCCTTTCTGATATATAGGTGTGTGACTGTGTTTTCTTTATTTGTTGGTACTTTGTTCTTTTGTGCCTTGGGTTTAAAAGGAACAGGGTGTCTAACTCTTTAGAGGCCGCCTGCTGGGGCATGCATATTCATACTAGCCATTTTAGGAAAGAACTAATCCAATTTATGAGCTTCAAACTGATCCGTTTCCATTATTGTTTAGGAGCATTTAGACTCCTAGATGAGACACTTATCCCTGTTTAAATGCTGTTGTTCTTTTGGTCCTGTGGTAATTGAGGAGATAAGTTGGGATAATTTGTGCAACGGGATCCATCACAAAAGACATATGTTTTTATTTGTTTGTCTGCCTTGTTACATTGTGGGGAATGCCTGAAATGCTCAATGTTTTGCCAATAGTAAATAACATTGTTCCAAATCAAATCTAATAAATGAATTGAGGTCAGGGTTCAGTCAAAAGAAAACAGCCGATTAGGTCTTCAGATAAAACATTGAAATATCCAGTGTGATACATCGCTGTAGCTGAAGGCTTGTTACAATGATGTCAAACATTGTTTTTTTGTGATATATACGTATATATTGACATTTCGATTCTTTCGCCGGAAATGTTTTTCTATGGTTCACAGGCTTTTATATTTCCATGAAATGTGGTATACCAGTGGCACTAAAGTACCCCACAAGGAGTGGTGTGAGAAGTTTTTAATATGTCACAGGCCTAGTGCTGTTTGGGATTTCAGTGTGTTTTACTCAGCTTGCCCACCCATCCCCCCAATAATCTATTCTGTTCAGCCAGGCAGATACATTGACAAATGTTTCCAGCATTAGGTATTTACCTAGTGGATGTAATGGATGTAAAGAGTTTGAAAATGCCGACTGCACTAACAGCATGGGCAGTAGCAAGAATATCTAGACTGTGGAGAAAACACACCATTCAAGAGCAGAAATCAATGTTTGGAGGGGATTGCTGTGTGTGTGCGTGAACGTGCATTCATGCATTTGTGTTAGAGTGTACAGGATGGTGTGTGTGTGTGTGAGTATGTGTGTGTGTGTGTGTGTGTGTGTGTGTGTGTGTGTGTGTGTGTGTGTGTGTGTGTGTGTGTGTGTGTGTGTGTGTGTGTGTGTGTGTGTGTGTGTGTGTGTGTGTGTGTGCGTGTGTGGGTGTGTGTTATGTATTTTTTATGTTTGCACTGACATTTTGCAACCCGGCAGGGTCTGCTCTCAGTGTTTATCCGCGCACGTTTAATCCATCCATCCAGAATCCATAAAACAGATGAAACAGTAGGACGATAAGATGATGCGTTCTACATGTGGGTAATTCTGAAATAATGATATAGTTTTGCCACCATCTGTTACAACACATGGGGAACTAAAACAAGGGACCGAAAAAAGAAAAGCTTTGATGAAAAAAACTAAAAAAACGGAATAGAAAAAAAAAGGGTCTGGTGGGACAGTTTCAAGAGGCTGGACTCAGGGTTCGGCATGGATTCCCTTTCTTGTCCTTCTGTTCACTGTTCTCTCTCTTTTAGTAAAAGTACTTTCCAGCCTGTGAAGGCCCTACGCAGCCACGCTCTTTCATTACACGCACCATGCCTCCCAGCACACAGATGGGTCGGACACTGGCTCTCGGGTAAGCTCGTATATTTTACAAACTTCTTCTTTTTAGATGTACTGAAGATATATTATTTTATTTTCTTCAGGGTCCGCACTGTTCTAAGAAAGACCCACAACACGGTAACACTGCATAGTATTCGATTTGCAGGATGCTGGATGACTGCAACATCCATTAGTGTGATATTGATGTCAAACACATTCATTAAGTTTACTTTGAAAGAGTTTATAGAGGACCGTCATGATTAGAAATAAGCGGGGGGAAAAAACAACAAAAAACAACAACATATGGCCATAGTGTAGGCCTGCAAGCACAATGCAGATGTACCACACCGTAGGCCTATATCAATTCAAAAAATTGCACTTTTAATCCAAGCCAGCCCATAGACAGGAGGTGCGTCTACGATGCAGTCAATATATGGGTGGCACACAACCATAAAAAGCACAGCATTCTTTGCGGCGTTTGATTTACTGTCACGGGGGCACGGTCGGAGGGCATCATGAAACCCTTGTCAGATCACTAATGAGGCTGTGCACGTCTTTCAAGCACTCTTTATATCCTCCCTTTCGCCTCTTCCCCTTTCCCTCGTAGCGTCCTTCCTTGTCCCTCGTTCCAGGATATTTTTAGGAATTATATCCCCGGGCTGATGGGCGATGTTCTAGGCGCTAAAGTGGGATTGCTTTTATCTGCCGGTGTCTTTGTTTGTATTCTTTATTTTTCAATTGGATACTTGTTATGTGGAAAAGAAAAGATAATCTCTGTTAAGTTCTCTCCTTGTATAACTGAAATGAATTTTGTGTCTCTTTACAAGCTATAACTCACCAGAGAGTTGTCTATACGTTTTAAATGTTGGGCTTTATATTGACATCATAGTGAGGGCTATATTGAACATCTCAGGGATCGACTCCAGGCCAAAGTTTCCTCTCTTATTTTCTGTTTCCAGTTACAGTCTCTGTAGGCTACTAAGTCAGTGGCCCTGATTTATCATAGCTTCCATTGTGGACTGTTTGCCTCTCCACAATGATTGCATAAGACTACCTCACCTTAGGTATTTTAACTCTATGCATAGTCATCTTGTAAGCTATAATTTATGTTTTAAATGGATGAAATACGACGTTGGAAGGGCCGCTGTTCTTTCCCCCCTCACAGTGCCGTTTCATCCGTCTAAAGAGACTCACTTTATTTGACTAGCCACCATTGGCCCTCTTAAAATAATATAAGGGCAACACAGTTCTCCAAGGAAATTAAGTGCAAGTTGATAATTAAGCTATGAATCACCGGGACACTTGCTATGGGAAAGTTTTAAGGAGGACCGGGTCCGGCCAGGGTTAGCAATCATTTGCAGTGGTCACATTAAAATGTGCTGACAGCAGCGACGGGAACAAGTTCCCACTTTGATCCGATGACAGACCTCCACCTAATCTACATGTCACGTCCACTCCCTGTGCCCACCCTTATTAACTCATGAAGCTTGTAAAAACAAAAAGAGCTAAAAAGAAGGAATAAATACAAGAATGAGATTCTTTTGGAACCAAAACCCTGGCAAATATTACCTGTACATCACACGTGCAGTTGAACAATTGCACGTCTTGTCACACGTTTTAATCTCTATTTAAAATCTTAAAATTGGCGATTTTCTAATTTTGTTATCTTTTCTTTTGGTTTGTAGTTATTTGTGTAATTTATTTTCATTCATTGAAACCCATATACTGAATGTTGTTTTGAAAGCACAATATCGTGTATTTTTCTTCTGTTAGCATATTAGCATTGTTTCAGCAAATATAATTGTTTTGGACAACCGAATAAGGAAACAAAATAAATATTGAGAATAATACCAAAAACACGTTGGCTCCGCCTGTATAGCCTACTGTAATATTACGTTACCGGTCTCTGTAGGACGAATTGACCAGATTCATAACTCAAGCTGGTTGTAGACGGTGAACCGCAGGCAGATAGTCCAAGCGGTTGGTGGGTCATCGAGAGGCAACGTCCTAAGAACATCAGGCAAGGTGTTCTGCTGCCCCCCAGGGGCCTGAAAGAGAGCTCGCAGACAGGCCGTTGTGTTGGGTTCCCGCCGCCTGCCACTGGATGCATGGGACTCAAATTTACCATGGATGTGTTAGGAGTTGACACATGTAGGCCTAGGTATAATAGAAGATGATTCTTGGATTCTATTTTTTCTTTGGAAAAAATAAATAAATAATAATAATAATAATTGTAGTATCACTTCAACTGCAATTATATTTACTTTCTTTCATCTATTTAATGGATATATGGGTTGTGTACTTTTCAAAAATAGGCCTAGACTAAGGCCTATTTGTTAACAACAGTGTGAAAGCAATCCAAAAAGGAATTGTTACTCATTATTTTTGTGTCAAAGTTCTTAAGATCCAATAAATGTGTCGCGTAAAAATATGCAACTGCTACCTATTTTGGGAAAATATTAATAATTTATGGTTATGACGCATTTACAAAGTTACCAAATTATCAATTCATAAATGTAACAGTTATTGTATGAAAAACTGTCGCTAGAGCAACAGAGCATGTTGAGAATAAATCATCAAATCTCAATCATCAAATTTAGAAGCGTGAAACCCTTATCGATGTTACACAAAACAAAACTGAAGATGAATCACTGGAGTAGATTATGATGCACAAGTGAAGCACTCTCAAACATCTGTTTCCTGTGTGTGTTACAGAAAGATATTGCTTTGTAGCAAAGCGAGATGTGCCATCAGTGACTGGTGGAACAATACTTTGTGTTTCCTCCAAAACAGACACAATGTCACAGAGGCACGTGTCTACATTTTGTAGTTGCTCGGGGAAAATAATTGCCTTATCTGCAACTGTCAAAATGATGAATGCCCCAGAGAGCTCCGAGAATTGACTGATGGAATTGTGGGGTGGGTGTGTGTGTGTGTGGTGGTGGTGGTGGTGGTGGGGATGTAATCCCTGATCGGAACACTTTGTATAATACATTAACCCTCCTGGTACAATAGGCTGCACAGAAACAGATTTGTATAGACTTGTAGAAATAAATTCGACAGAGGTTGAAGGATCGATAAACAGCAGGATTTATGGGCTTGTCTGAGTAAGTCAATGCCATACAAGGAGTATTTTATAAAAATGAAAAAAAAAGCAATGCTAGATGTATTTATGATGGATCAGTAATTCTATTAAAATAAATAGACCAGTAGTATGTGACATGTATTTGGAGCTTTGTTGTAATGTGTGTATAGAATACAGGCCTACTAGTAGTATTATTAGTGCACCTTGTCTTTTATGAATTTTCAGAATCTCAAATTGGGATCTCACATTAGTTTGGATGTCTATGATATGGCTAGGATGTGCTAGTAAAACTTCATTATTTGATTATATAAATCATTTTCGTACAGAAGATAACTTGGGGGTGTGGTGCGAGGGGGGAGGGGGGTGCTGCTATGTCCCCCTTACTCCTTAAGGACCAGGGGTGCGAACCCCCTTTAAAAAGCAAAACCGTGCCAAATATGAAGGGATATCTTTCTTAATTATAGAAGACATTCATATTTGATCACGCCGTCTGAAAAACGGTACCTACCCATCTCCCTCCCGTTGGTCACACCTGGCTGGATCACGTTTTTATCCCCAATATGAGCCGGGAACACACCTGTAGCAGGTTAATGACCCCACACTTTCCACATCATTTCATTTACCAGCCCACTGCCGGGGAAGCTAAACGCTTCACTCCCAATTCACTAAATTATGAATTAGCTAAAAGGTGAGGTGATTAAAGATTCTCTTTTTTTTTGGGGGGGGGGGGGGGGTCCAACCAATAGGGCTCTTCCGGCAAGGCTAAAAGGAATGTATTCCGCCGTTAGTTAGAAAACGGCTCCCATATCAATTTCGGGGAAACATAAATATTAGAGGAGGAAGGCAAATTATGTGAAAATTACCAATCATAGGGTGCAACTAGAGAGGAGTTGCTCCTAATGGCGGAGCTGATGGCACAATGAGCATTGTGCATAGCCAAGTGTGTTATTCCGTTATCTGGGAGTGATGCCATTTTGACGCGTAGGCATACATCAAGATATCTCAGCTGAACCGGTTTATAAATGCACACTCACTCAAATCAATGATACCTTATGAAACCACAGGAGTGTGTTGTTCCATATATGAAATCAAATTGTAACACGTAGAAATACTGTTGATGTTGTTACCTGAGTTGTTATTTTTGGGATAATCATAAAATCTCGTGATGTTATAAGACACTCCCTAGATTGTACATTATGCTCCATATTCCCAATGATTCAGTAAGACATTTATTTAGCCTTAATGACAGCTTGTCCAACACACACAAAACTTCCAGCTCTGATAGTATGTACTGTTTCTGACACGTCACATGGTACAAACTGTGATATCTGAATAATGCTGCTAAATCATTATAAGTAGCATAGAGATCAGTGTCTTGCTCTTCCCCAAGGCTTAGTAGCATCTGGCTCTACATGTGTGCAGCAGCTACATGCATGTTTCGTCGTTATTAATCCCAATTAATTGTCCCTGCATTTTCCCGTTTCAATATTTGACTTTGACGTGTTGAAAGACCTTAATTAAAATTGACTTTGCACACAAGCATGTGCTCTTGTGTCTCAGCTTCAAATTGCAAATAGGTGTTACTTAACATGAACATCTTGACGTTCACATTTGGGCACAGACGGTGGCCTAATGTCGCTGGTTTCTTCCAGTCACGCACACTCATAGATAGAAGGCGTTTGTCCTCAGTAATAGGCATTAATAGGCAGACTGATGTCTCTACTCAATTCTGTAAATTGGAAAGCGTGTGAGACTAATGACTACTGTGTGTGTGTGTGTGTGTGTGTGTGTGTGTGTGTGTGTGTGTGTGTGTGTGTGTGTGTGTGTGTGTGTGTGTGTGTGTGTGTGTGTGTGTGTGTGTGTGTGTGCTTGGTGTTTGTGTGTGTTTGCGTGCGCGTGTGTGAGCGTGCGGGGTATGTCCGTTTGTTTGTGTGTGTGTGTGTGTGTGTGCATATATGTGTGTGCATGTGTGTGTATGTTTGTGTGTGAGTGTGTGTCTGTGTGTGTGCATTTGTGTGTGTGTGTGTGTGTGTGTGTGTGTGTGTGTGTGTGTGTGTGTGTGTGCATGCATGTGCGTGCTCTGTCTGCCTAGAGCCACCAGGGAGAGCTGTGTCTATTCCTTAAAATCACTACAACTCACTACACCAACTGTACCAAGGAGAGTGTAGAGACTGGCTTCATAGCAGGCTTGTTTGTTTAAGGGGCAACAAACATGACTGTACACACAAGTGAGTTTTTTCTTGTTGTTGTTGTCGTTGTTGAGGACCCTCCTCTTCGTTTGGACATAGGATGAAGGAGAACTCAATTAGTGATCCAACTATTGGTGTATTTTACCGAACCCCACATTTCATCTGTTGGGTCGGTATTTGATCTTTAACTGTAAAATATTTCATTCAAGATTCAGCTCCTTAATGGGCCCTGATGTACTTTCGCAAATTGGGCCACCGTGCGCTCTGAATTGAGAAGCCAACTCTTTGAAGAAAGTGTGTCCATAAAATGTCCAGCGCAGGATGTGAGGTTGTCGGGGTCTATTGCTTCTGCTGCCCATTAACTAGGGATTAGTCCTGGTCAGCCAGACAGGCCCTTTGAAGGGGTAATTCCACACACTCCCCCACAATAGAGAATCAGGAAGCAATCATAACACAAACCCAAGAGATGGGTTCAACTAAGGAAGTCAACTTTTCTTCTGTTGATGATTAATGCAAAGATTGTACGCTGCTGTTGTACAAAGCCGGAACATAGATAGGGACATCTGATTCTCATTGTCAGACACACTCATCCACCCCTCGTTCTTGAGAGTGTAAAGTCTGATTTTTTTTTTTTTAAACTCAAGCAGTTGTGGTGAGGAGCGGTGTGCAGCCACAGTAGGGAATCACAGAGCAGGCCCACCACGCCGAGTCCCATATATCTGTCAACACGCCGCGCACGGGTCTGCGGTGGTACCATGGTAAATAAAGTTGTTTGTGAAAGAAGAAAAGAGTTACCATTTTACACACATACACATCTTTTTCAAGAGAGGTTTGAAAAGGTATGTGTCAGACAAAAGAGTCAAACGTAGTATAATAGACTTAATTCAATTGCTGTATCTTCTAGACTGAAAGGGAGACAGGATACATTCAAAACCTCTCTTTCTACTGGACAGCTGTCTACTGAGGTGTAGTAGACTCACAGAAATCATGATTACAGTTTACTAGGTAAAACTGGTAAGGTCCCATTACAGCATGCTTACTGGTCTGCCATCATAGTGATGAGTGATAGCTGTAAGATCTCATGGACATTCGTCTGATGAAACTAGTTTTATTTATGTGTTTACTATGTGATGGCCTATTTTTATCAGCAGTTCACAGTTCGTTTATTGTACTAGTTTGACATTTTAATGACTGAGATGAGTGAGGTTTGTTTGTGGAAAAGATTTATTTTTTAACTCGGAGAAGGAACTCAATGGACCTTTAATTTTAAGGACCTGAAAAAAGACAAATTCCTGCCGTGTTGTGCTAATACAAAACATTAGCACATAAACCGAAATAGAAATTCAACCCGCTACACGCAATACTTTTTTCCCACACAAAGGACTAGTTGTTCGGCTAACTTCCAGCCCGGTCCTGAGTGCTGCCCTTGACTAGCCCAAAAAGAGTTCCGTCTGCCCAGGCAGGGGCCTTCATTCGGACTTTAATGCAAATGTCCATGGTTGCTAAAAGGGACACGAAAAGGGGGAGGGCGAGTTGAGTTGGCACGAGAAGGAGAAGGCTCGCCATGTTTCCCATGCCCACTGCCAGAAGAGAGATAAGCCTTTAGTTGGATGGATACGGTCCGAGGAACAACCGTTTATGATGCTTCCTGGTGAATTCAGTAGAAAACAGACTAATAATAATAATATAAGTTCATGAAGCAAAGATGAATTCAAGTATAGAACTGAAGTAGCCTTTGAGTACCACAGAGCTTTACCTGAATCTTAAAGAGATTTAAAAAGAATCTTTTGACGTCAATCAGCTGTCATCTACTGTTAATGATAGGTCTGGGCCTGCCACCTGTTTGGCAAATTCTTGCTCTAGTAGATGATTGCATATCTGCAAAGGCGAATAGGAAGTGTGTGCGTGTGTGTGTGTGTGTGTGTGTGTGTGTGTGTGTGTGTGTGTGTGTGTGTGTGTGTGTGTGTGTGTGTGTGTGTGTGTGTGTGTGTGTGTGTGTGTGTGTGTGTGTGTGTTTAGGTGTGTGTGTATGTGTGTATGTGTGTGTGTGTGTGTGTGTGTGTGTGTGTGTGTGTGTGTGTGTGTGTGTGTGTGTGTGTGAGTGTGTGTGTGTGTGTGTTTATGTGTCTGTGTGTGTGTTTGTATGTGTGTGTGTGTGTGTGTGTGTGTGTGTGTGTGTGTGTGTGTGTGTGTGTGTGTGTGTGTGTGTGTGTGTGTGTGTGTGTGTGTGTGTGTGCTTGAGTGGGTAGTTTCAAGGCCAGTACTGATGGTACTGTGTAGTATGTAAAGCACCACTATAGTGTGCTCTGCCTGCAAATAATCAGTGTCCTCTGTTCTTTGTTGAAAAGCACACCTGTACTCATTTGGGGTGCAAGCTCTCAGTTGGCTGCTATGCCGCCATGTACACACAGGTGCACCAGCATACGACATAAATGAGAGATTCTCCAAAAATATATTTTCAAAAGTTAGACCAATAGAACTGGTGTGTGAATTTAGTACCGTCTTACGATGTGTGCACTCAGAGGTTTCAGTTTGTGGTGCTGTTGAACTGGAGTGGGACTCATTGTCTCATTACTGTGTTCTTGTGGTGCGCTTCTGTAAGCATTGCAGCGGTAAGACAATGCTATACTTGCAAACATCACACAGACAACAAAGCACTCCATAACAACTGGGGGTGGTACTGTTCAGCAGTGGGGGATTTCTGGTACATGCTTATAAAGATCCTCAAGGTTTTTATTTTCTTCAAGGGAGCATTTTGCTATTATACCTTATCGAATGAGACGAGAAGTTACAAAATGACAGCCTTGTGAGGCAGGAATAGAGAGTCTTTGTTCACCAGAAGGAGCTGGTGTATGAAAATTGACCTTTGCTAATGCCTCCCATTTAGCTCTCAATCGCTCTCCTTTTCTCTCTCTCTATCCCTCATGTTCTCTCATTCTGTTCTCGCGCTCCCTTGCTTTTTCTCTGTCTCTGTCTTTGGCGCTCCATTTCTCTCTCTACCTTCATCTCACTCTCTCTCTTACTCCCTCGCTCATTCAACCTCTCCTGTTTCCCCCCTCCTCCTTTCTCTCTCTCTATCCCTTATGCTCTCTCATCCTGGTCTCTCGCTCTCTTACTCTCTGTCGCGCTCCATTTCTCACTCTTTCTCCCTCCTTCTCACTCTCTCACTTGCTCTCTCACTCTCCTTCTCCCGTTCCCCCTCTCTCCCTGTCTATCTCTCTCCCTATCTCTCTCTCTCTCTCTCTCTCTCTCTCTCTCTCTCTCTCTCTCTCTCTCTCTCTCTCTCTCTCTCTCTCTCTCTCTCTTACTCTACAGAGGAAACTTTCTGAGAACCTCCATTGCATATGATGATGTGTTTTGGACCATTGGCAATATTTAGGTTGTGTAAATAATAAATGATAAATGGACTGCATTTATATAGTTATTTTCTAACCAGTGGCAACTCAAAGCTCTTTACAACACTGTCTAACATTCACCCATTCATACGCATAACGACTGCAGAGTCAACCATGCAAAGCAACAGCCAGCTCGTCGGGAGCAGCCATGGTGAGGGGTCTTGCTCAGGGACACGTGGACACTCCGAGCAGCCGGGGATCAAACTAGCAACTTTACAGTTCTCAGTCAACCCACTCTACCTCCGGAGCCACATGCCTCCTCGCCCCGGCATACTGGGAGAACCCCTGCACCCTGTCCCCTCCACATTATTAACCATTTAGTTCCTCCCCCTTCCACTTTTATTCCAGGGTAGATACATAACCAGTAATTTTCAATATCATCCCACTGCAGACACAAATGGGCGTTCTCGTGTGGGGGGGTTCCCGTATACGCAGACTGGAACGCCCCCTTCTTATTCTTCGTCGCTTTTCTCGCTGAACTGTATTAAAATGTCAAAGTATACTACTTCAAAACTATTTAAATAGTGTTGTAAATGAACTTCCAAAGCTTTTCAAATCTTCTTAGGAAAATAACTTCACAAGGTGTGTCTTTTTACAATTTATTCGTTACCAGCATTCGTAGTGTTGATCAGCAGTGAAATAGTCTGCTATAAGACGTTGACGTCGCTTAGCAACCGAAGACGCTGGGGTTGACAAGTTACCGGACTACTACACATGCAAGTGAACGGAGCGTTCGATGGCATTGAGAAGACCCGTGTAATAAAGGCCTATAAAATGTCTGTTTTTATGGCATAGATTTCTCCTCAGATTAGGCCAATAAAGCAATGATAACAAAAACAAAAAAAACACAAACGCTCGAACAAAGGCCCGGCCCAGCCCGGCAGGCCGGGTCGAGTCAATCAAAACCCTCATTGTTTAACATGAATAGGCTAAACAAATGACCACTGTAGCATATTTAAACACAATTCAAATTGTGCAGAGAATTATTTCCATTGGTCATTCTCAGTGGCGGCTGGCGATCAAACATGTTGGTGGGGCACAGTAACAGACAGGGGGTCTGAGGTTCCCCCCCACCCCCATATTTTTGGTGCATTTTGGGGATGGCCACTACCTATTTACCTACTTTTCATTCAGATTCATAGCCTACATCCTGACTTGCAGGGCCTGGACAAGCTTACACTGCATATACAGACCTACTTCATGGCCATTCCACCAGCCATTGCTATTTGACCCATTGTTGTTATTCTGATATTGAGACAAATCATGATCACTGTCCTATAGCGTCCATTTTTTGTGAGTCTCATTGTCTACTTCAAATGCAGTTAGAAATATGGGACAGTTGCTTCATTTTGTTTATATGCTACAGGCCGAAAGACCAAATTAATATGCAACTTACTTGCTCCTTTTCAGTATAACTTTGCATGGGGAGTCCAATTCCTCCACTGAAAAGGGTGGAAAGTGCTTACAACTCTCTGCTAGTTAGCGATCACTGTTGTTTTTTATCGGTCGTCATGAAAAAAAACATGAGGGGTAACACTGTTGTTTTTTGTCGGTCGTCAAGAAAAAAAACATAAGGGGTAACACTGTCTTTTTTTATCGGTCGTCATGAAAAAAAACATAAGGGGTAACACTGTTGTTTTTTATCGGTCGTCATGAAAAAAAACATAAGGGGTAACACTGTTGTTTTTTATTGGTCGTCATGAAAAAAAACATAAGGGGTAACACTGTCGTTTTTTATTGGTCGTCATGAAAAAAAACATAAGGGGTAACACTGTTGTTTTTTATCGGTCGTCATGAAAAAAAACATAAGGGGTAACACTGTCGTTTTTTATCGGTCGTCATGAAAAAAAAAAAAACATAAGGGGTAACACTGTTGTTTTTTATTGGTCGTCATGAAAAAAACCATAAGGGGTAACACTGTCGTTTTTTATTGGTCGTCATGAAAAAAACCATAAGGGGTAACACTGTCATTTTTTTATTGGTCGTCGTGAAAAAAAACATAAGGGAAATAATAGAAATACACACGTAATAATAATTCTTTATTTCAGACCCAGGAGGATCCATATCAACACAGACAAAATAAACAAACATACATTTTAATGTCATGTATATCCTCTTTTTTGATGATTGATTAATATGTTTTGTCTTCGCCTCCGTGGTGCAGTGGAGTGCACTCTGCCTAACCCCCTGGAGACCGGGGTTCAAGTCCGGTTGATGTCTACTGTTGAAATCTCGAAATTCATCAAATAAAACATAGGGGCTATCACTGTTGTTATTTTATCTGTCGTCATGAAAAAAAACATAAGGGGTAACACTGTCGTTTTTTATCGGTCCTCATGAAAAAAAACATAAGGGGTAACCCTGTCCTTTTTTATTGGTCCTCATGAAAAAAAACATAAGGGGTAACACTGTTGTTTTTTATTGGTCCTCATGAAAAAAAACATAAGGGGTAACACTGTCGTTTTTTATTGGTCGTCAGGAAAAAAAACATAAGGGGTAACACTGTTGTTTTTTATCGGTCGTCATGAAAAAAAACATAAGGGGTAACACTGTCGTTTTTTATCGGTTGTCCTGAAAAAAAAAATAAGGGGTAACATTGTCGTTTTTTATCGGTCCTCATGAAAAAAAACATAAGGGGTAACACTGTCCTTTTTTATTGGTCCTCATGAAAAAAAACATAAGGGGTAACACTGTCATTTTTTAATGGTCGTCATGAAAAAAACATGAGGGGTAACACTGTCATTTTTTATTGGTCGTCATGAAAAAAAACAAAAAGGGGTAACAATGTCCTTTTTTATTGGTCGTCATGAGAAAAAACATAAGGGGTAACACTGACGTTTTTTATCGGCCGTCATAAAAAAAAACACAAGGGGTAACACTGTCGTTTTTAATCGGTCGTCATGAAAAAAAACATAAGGGGTAACACCGTTGTTTTTTATATGTCGTCATGAAAAAAAACATAAGGGGTAACACTGTTGTTTTTTATCGGTCGTCATGAGAAAAAACATAAGGGGTAACGCTGACGTTTTTTATCGGTCATCATGAAAAAATACATAAGGGGTAACACTGTCGTTTTTTATCGGTCGTCATGAAAAAAAACATGAGGGGTAACACTGTTGTTTTTTATCGGTCGTCATGAAAATAAACATAAGGGGTAGCACTGTCGTTTTTTATCGGTCCTCATGAAATAAAACATAAGGGGTAACACTGTCCTTTTGTATTGTTCCTCATGAAAAAAAACATAAGGGGTAACACTGTCATTTTTTATAGGTCCTCATGAAAAAAAAAAAAACATAAGGGGTAACACTGTTGTTTTTTATTGGTTGTCATGAAAAAAACCATAAGGGGTAACACTGTCGTTTTTTATTGGTCGTCATGAAAAAAACCATAAGGGGTAACACTGTCATTTTTAATCGGTCGTCATGAAAAAAAACATAAGGGGTAACACTGTTGTTTTTTATCGGTCGTCATGAAAAAAAAAAAAAGGGGGACCACTGTTGTTTTTTATTGGTCGTCATGAAAAAAAACATAAGGGGTAACACTGTCGTTTTTTATTGGTCGTCATGGAAAAAAACATAAGGGGTAACACCGTCCTTTTTTATTGGTCGCCATGAGAAAAAACATAAGGGGTAACACTGACGTTTTTTATCGGTCGTCAAAAAAAAAACATAAGGGGTAACACTGTCGTTTTTAATCGGTCGTCATGAAAAAAAACATAAGGGGTGACACTGTTGTTTTTTATCGGTCGTCATGAAAAAAAACATAAGGGGTAACACTGTCGTTTTTTATCGGTCCTCATGAAAAAAAACATAAGGGGTAACACTGTCCTTTTTTATTGGTCCTCATGAAAAAAAACATGAGGGGTAACACTGTCGTTTTTTATTGGTCCTCATGAAAAAAAACATAAGGGGTAACACTGTCGTTTTTTATCGGTCGTCATGAAAATAAACATAAGGGGTAACACTGTCGTTTTTTATCGGTCCTCATGAAAAAAAACATAAGGGGTAACACTGTCGTTTTTTATCGGTCCTCATGAAAAAAAACATAAGGGGTAACACTGTCCTTTTTTATCGGTCCTCATGAAAAAAAACATAAGGGGTAACACTGTCGTTTTTTATTGGTCCTCATGAAAAAAAACATAAGGGGTAACACTGTCGTTTTTTATTGGTCGTCATGGAAAAAAACATAAGGGGTAACACTGACGTTTTTTATCGGTCGTCGTGAAAAAAAACATAAGGGGTAACACTGTTGTTTTTTATCGGTCGTCATGAAAAAAAACATGAGGGGTAACACTGTTGTTTTTTGTCGGTCGTCCAGAAAAAAAACATAAGGGGTAACACTGTCATTTTTTAATGGTCGTCATGAAAAAAACATGAGGGGTAACACTGTCATTTTTTATTGGTCGTCATGAAAAAAAACATAAGGGGTAACACTGTCCTTTTTTATTGGTCGTCATGAGAAAAAACATAAGGGGTAACACTGACGTTTTTTATCGGTCGTCAAAAAAAAACACAAGGGGTAACACTGTCGTTTTTAATCGGTCGTCATGAAAAAAAACATAAGGGGTAACACCGTTGTTTTTTATCTGTCGTCATGAAAAAAAACATAAGGGGTAACGCTGACGTTTTTTATCGGTCGTCATGAAAAAATACATAAGGGGTAACACTGTCGTTTTTTATCGGTCGTCATGAAAAAAAACATGAGGGGTAACACTGTTGTTTTTTATCGGTCGTCATGAAAATAAACATAAGGGGTAGCACTGTCGTTTTTTATCGGTCCTCATGAAAAAAAACATAAGGGGTAACACTGTCCTTTTTTATTGGTCCTCATGAAAAAAAACATAAGGGGTAACACTGTTGTTTTTTATCGGTCGTCATGAAAAAAAACATGAGGGGTAACACTGTTGTTTTTTGTCGGTCGTCCAGAAAAAAAACATAAGGGGTAACACTGTCATTTTTTAATGGTCGTCATAAAAAAAACATAAGGGGTAACACTGTCCTTTTTTATTGGTCCTCATGAAAAAAAACATGAGGGGTAACACTGTCGTTTTTTATTGGTCCTCATGAAAAAAAACATAAGGGGTAACACTGTCGTTTTTTATCGGTCGTCATGAAAATAAACATAAGGGGTAACACTGTCGTTTTTTATCGGTCCTCATGAAAAAAAACATAAGGGGTAACACTGTCGTTTTTTATCGGTCCTCATGAAAAAAAACATAAGGGGTAACACTGTCCTTTTTTATCGGTCCTCATGAAAAAAAACATAAGGGGTAACACTGTCGTTTTTTATTGGTCCTCATGAAAAAAAACATAAGGGGTAACACTGTCTTTTTTTATTGGTCGTCATGGAAAAAAACATAAGGGGTAACACTGACGTTTTTTATCGGTCGTCGTGAAAAAAAACATAAGGGGTAACACTGTTGTTTTTTATCGGTCGTCATGAAAAAAAACATGAGGGGTAACACTGTTGTTTTTTGTCGGTCGTCCAGAAAAAAAACATAAGGGGTAACACTGTCATTTTTTAATGGTCGTCATGAAAAAAACATGAGGGGTAACACTGTCATTTTTTATTGGTCGTCATGAAAAAAAACATAAGGGGTAACACTGTCCTTTTTTATTGGTCGTCATGAGAAAAAACATAAGGGGTAACACTGACGTTTTTTATCGGTCGTCAAAAAAAAAACACAAGGGGTAACACTGTCGTTTTTAATCGGTCGTCATGAAAAAAAACATAAGGGGTAACACCGTTGTTTTTTATTGGTCGTCATGAAAAAAAACATAAGGGGTAACACTGTCGTTTTTTATCGGTCGTCATGAGAAAAAACATAAGGGGTAACACTGACGTTTTTTATCGGTCGTCATGAAAAAAAAAATGAGGGGTAACACTGTTGTTTTTTATCGGTCGTCATGAAAAAAAACATAAGGGGTAACACTGTCGTTTTTTATTGGTCCTCATGGAAAAAAAAAACATAAGGGGTAACACTGTTGTTTTTTATTGGTCGTCATGAAAAAAACCATAAGGGGTAACACTGTCGTTTTTTATTGGTCGTCATGAAAAAAACCATAAGGGGTAACACTGTCGTTTTTTTATTGGTCGTCATGAAAAAAAACATAAGGGAAATAATAGAAATACACACATAATAATAATTCTTTATTTCAGACCCAGGAGGATACATATCAACACAGACAAAATAAACAAACATACATTTTAATGTCATGTATATCCTCTTTAATGATGATTGATTAATATGTTTTGTCTTCGCCTCCGTGGTGCAGTGGAGTGCACTCTGCCTAACCCCCTGGAGACCGGGGTTCAAGTCCGGTTGATGGCTACTGTTGAAATGTCGAAATTCATCAAATAAAACAGAGGGGCTAACACATGTTATATTATATGTCGTCATGATAAAAAACATAAGGGGTAACACTGTCGTTTTTAATCGGTCCTCATGAAAAAAAACATAAGGGGTAACACTGTCCTTTTTTATTGGTCCTCATGAAAAAAAACATAAGGGGTAACACTGTCGTTTTTTATTGGTCCTCATGAAAAAAAACATAAGAGGTAACACTGTCGTTTTTTATCGGTCGTCATGAAAATAAACATAAGGGGTAACACTGTCGTTTTTTATCGGTCCTCATGAAAAAAAACATAAGGGGTAACACTGTCGTTTTTTATCGGTCCTCATGAAAAAAAACATAAGGGGTAACACTGTCCTTTTTTATTGGTCCTCATGAAAAAAAACATAAGGGGTAACACTGTCGTTTTTTATTGGTCCTCATGAAAAAAAACATAAGGGGTAACACTGTTGTTTTTTATTGGTCGTCATGGAAAAAAACATAAGGGGTAACACTGACGTTTTTTATCGGTCGTCGTGAAAAAAAACATAAGGGGTAACACTGTTGTTTTTTATCGGTCGTCATGAAAAAAAACATGAGGGGTAACACTGTTGTTTTTTGTTGGTCGTCAAGAAAAAAAACATAAGGGGTAACACTGTCTTTTTTTATCGGTTGTCATGAAAAAAAACATAAGGGGTAACACTGTTGTTTTTTATCGGTCGTCATGAAAAAAAACATAAGGGGTAACACTGTTTTTTTTATTGGTCGTCATGAAAAAAAACATAAGGGGTAACACTGTCGTTTTTTATCGGTCGTCATGAAAAAAAACATAAGGGGTAACACTGTCGTTTTTTATCGGTCGTCATGAAAAAAAACATAAGGGGTAACGCTGTCGTTTTTTATCGGTCGTCATGAAAAAAAACATGAGGGGTAACACTGTTGTTTTTTATCGGTCGTCATGAAAAAAAACATAAGGGGTATCACTGTCGTTTTTTATCGGTCGTCATGAAAAAAAAAAAAACATAAGGGGTAACACTGTTGTTTTTTATTGGTCGTCATGAAAAAAACCATAAGGGGTAACACTGTCGTTTTTTATTGGTCGTCGTGAAAAAAAACATAAGGGAAATAATAGAAATACACACATAATAATAATTCTTTATTTTAGACCCAGGAGGATCCATATCAACACAGACAAAATAAACAAACATACGTTTTAATGTCATGTATATCCTCTTTTTTGATGATTGATTAATATGTTTTGTCTTCGCCTCCGTGGTGCAGTGGAGTGCACTCTGCCTAACCCCCTGGAGACCGGGGTTCAAGCCCGGTTGATGTCTACTGTTGAAATCTCGAAATTCATCAAATAAAACATAGGGGCTAACACTGTTGTTATTTTATCTGTCGTCATGAAAAAAAACATAAGGGGTAACACTGTCGTTTTTTATCGGTCGTCATGAAAAAAAACATAAGGGGGAACACTGACGTTTTTTATTGGTCGTCATGGAAAAAAACATAAGGGGTAACACTGTCCTTTTTTATTGGTCGTCATGAGAAAAAACATAAGGGGTAACATTGACGTTTTTTATCGGTCGTCAAAAAAAAACCATAAGGGGTAACACTGTCGTTTTTAATCGGTCGTCATGAAAAAAAACATGAGGGGTAACACTGTTGTTTTTTATCGGTCGTCATGAAAAAAAACATAAGGGGTAACACTGTTGTTTTTTATTGGTCGTCATAAAAAAAAACATAAGGGGTAACACTGTCATTTTTTATTGGTCGTCATGAAAAAAAACATAAGGGGTAACACTGTCGTTTTTTATCGGTCGTCATGAGAAAAAACATAAGGGGTAACACTGACGTTTTTTATCGGTCGTCATGAAAAAAAAAATGAGGGGTAACACTGTTGTTTTTTATCGGTCGTCATGAAAAAAAACATAAGGGGTAACACTGTCGTTTTTTATCGGTCGTCATGAAAAAAAAAATGAGGGGTAACACTATTGTTTTTTATCGGTCGTCGTGAAAAAAAACATAAGGGGTAACACTGTCGTTTTTTATCGGTCGTCATGAAAAAAAACATAAGGGGTAACACTGTCGTTTTTTATTGGTCCTCATGAAAAAAAAAAAAACATAAGGGGTAACACTGTTGTTTTTTATTGGTCGTCATGAAAAAAAACATGAGGGGTAACACTGTTGTTTTTTATTGGTCGTCATAAAAAAAAACATAAGGGGTAACACTGTCGTTTTTTATTGGTCGTCATGAAAAAAAACATAAGGGGTAACACTGTCGTTTTTTATCGGTCGTCATGAAAAAAAACATAAGGGGTAACACTGTCCTTTTTTATTGGTCCTCATGAAAAAAAACATAAGGGGTAACACTGTCGTTTTTTATCGGTCCTCATGAAAAAAAACATAAGGGGTAACACTGTCCTTTTTTATTGGTCCTCATGAAAAAAAACATAAGGGGTAACACTGTCGTTTTTTATTGGTCCTCATGAAAAAAAACATAAGAGGTAACACTGTCGTTTTTTATCGGTCGTCATGAAAATAAACATAAGGGGTAACACTGTCGTTTTTTATCGGTCCTCATGAAAAAAAACATAAGGGGTAACACTGTCGTTTTTTATCGGTCCTCATGAAAAAAAACATAAGGGGTAACACTGTCCTTTTTATTGGTCCTCATGAAAAAAAACATAAGGGGTAACACTGTCGTTTTTTATTGGTCCTCATGAAAAAAAACATAAGGGGTAACACTGTCCTTTTTTATTGGTCCTCATGAAAAAAAACATAAGGGGTAACACTGTCGTTTTTTATTGGTCCTCATGAAAAAAAACATAAGGGGTAACACTGTTGTTTTTATTGGTCGTCATGGAAAAAAACATAAGGGGTAACACTGACGTTTTTTATCGGTCGTCGTGAAAAAAAACATAAGGGGTAACACTGTTGTTTTTTATCGGTCGTCATGAAAAAAAACATGAGGGGTAACACTGTTGTTTTTTGTTGGTCGTCAAGAAAAAAAACATAAGGGGTAACACTGTCTTTTTTTATCGGTTGTCATGAAAAAAAACATAAGGGGTAACACTGTTGTTTTTTATCGGTCGTCATGAAAAAAAACATAAGGGGTAACACTGTTTTTTTTATTGGTCGTCATGAAAAAAACATAAGGGGTAACACTGTCGTTTTTTATCGGTCGTCATGAAAAAAAACATAAGGGGTAACACTGTCGTTTTTTATCGGTCGTCATGAAAAAAAACATAAGGGGTAACGCTGTCGTTTTTTATCGGTCGTCATGAAAAAAAACATGAGGGGTAACACTGTTGTTTTTTATCGGTCGTCATGAAAAAAAACATAAGGGGTATCACTGTCGTTTTTTATCGGTCGTCATGAAAAAAAAAAAACATAAGGGGTAACACTGTTGTTTTTATTGGTCGTCATGAAAAAAACCATAAGGGGTAACACTGTCGTTTTTTATTGGTCGTCGTGAAAAAAAACATAAGGGAAATAATAGAAATACACACATAATAATAATTCTTTATTTTAGACCCAGGAGGATCCATATCAACACAGACAAAATAAACAAACATACATTTTAATGTCATGTATATCCTCTTTTTTGATGATTGATTAATATGTTTTGTCTTCGCCTCCGTGGTGCAGTGGAGTGCACTCTGCCTAACCCCCTGGAGACCGGGGTTCAAGCCCGGTTGATGTCTACTGTTGAAATCTCGAAATTCATCAAATAAAACATAGGGGCTAACACTGTTGTTATTTATCTGTCGTCATGAAAAAAACATAAGGGGTAACACTGTCGTTTTTTATCGGTCGTCATGAAAAAAAACATAAGGGGGAACACTGTTGTTTTTTATTGGTCGTCATGAAAAAAAACATAAGGGGTAACACTGTCGTTTTTTATTGGTCGTCATGGAAAAAAACATAAGGGGTAACACTGTCCTTTTTTATTGGTCGTCATGAGAAAAAACATAAGGGGTAACATTGACGTTTTTTATCGGTCGTCAAAAAAAAACCATAAGGGGTAACACTGTCGTTTTAATCGGTCGTCATGAAAAAAACATGAGGGTAACACTGTTGTTTTTTATCGGTCGTCATGAAAAAAAACATAAGGGGTAACACTGTTGTTTTATATCGGTCGTCATAAAAAAAACATAAGGGGTAACACTGTCATTTTTTATTGGTCGTCATGAAAAAAAACATAAGGGGTAACACTGTCGTTTTTTATCGGTCGTCATGAGAAAAAACATAAGGGGTAACACTGACGTTTTTTATCGGTCGTCATGAAAAAAAAAATGAGGGGTAACACTGTTGTTTTTTATCGGTCGTCATGAAAAAAAACATAAGGGGTAACACTGTCGTTTTTTATCGGTCGTCATTAAAAAAAACATAAGGGGTAACACTGTCGTTTTTTATCGGTCGTCATGAAAAAAAAAATGAGGGGTAACACTATTGTTTTTTATCGGTCGTCGTGAAAAAAAACATAAGGGGTAACACTGTCGTTTTTTATCGGTCGTCATGAAAAAAAAACATAAGGGGTAACACTGTCGTTTTTTATTGGTCCTCATGAAAAAAAAAAAACATAAGGGGTAACACTGTTGTTTTTTATTGGTCGTCATGAAAAAAAACATGAGGCGTAACACTGTTGTTTTTTATTGGTCGTCATAAAAAAAAACATAAGGGGTAACACTGTCGTTTTTTATTGGTCGTCATGAAAAAAAACATAAGGGGTAACACTGTCGTTTTTTATCGGTCGTCATGAGAAAAAACATAAGGGGTAACACTGACGTTTTTTATCGGTCGTCATGAAAAAAAAAATGAGGGGTAACACTGTCGTTTTTTATCGGTCGTCATGAAAAAAAACATAAGGGGTAACACTGTCGTTTTTTATCGGTCGTCATGGAAAAAAACATAAGGGGTAACACTGTCCTTTTTCATTGGTCGTCATGAGAAAAAACATAAGGGGTAACACTGTCGTTTTTTATCGGTCGTCATGAAAAAAAACATAAGGGGTAACACTGTCGTTTTTTATCGGTCGTCATGGAAAAAAACATAAGGGGTAACACTGTCCTTTTTCATTGGTCGTCATGAGAAAAAACATAAGGGGTAACACTGACGTTTTTTATCGGTCGTCATAAAAAAAAACACAAGGGGTAACACTGTCGTTTTTAATCGGTCGTCATGAAAAAAAACATAAGGGGTAACACTGTTGTTTTTTATCGGTCGTCATGAAAAAAAACATAAGGGGTAACACTGTTGTTTTTCATCGGTCGTCATGAGAAAAAACATAAGGGGTAACGCTGACGTTTTTTATCGGTCGTCATGAAAAAATACATAAGGGGTAACACTGTCGTTTTTTTTATCGGTCGTCATGAAAAAAAACATGAGGGGTAACACTGTTGTTTTTTATCGGTCGTCATGAAAATAAACATAACTGTCGTTTTTTATATGTCGTCATGAAAAAAAACATAAGGGGTAACACTGTTGTTTTTTATTGGTCTTCATGAAAAAAAACATAAGGGGTAACACTGTTGTTTTTTATTGGTCGTCATGAATAAAACATAAGGGGTAACACTGTTGTTTTTTATTGGTCGTCATGAAAAAAAACACAAGGGGTAACACTGTTGTATTTTATCAGTCGTCATGAAAAAAACACAAGGGGTAACACTGTTGTTTTTTATTGGTCCTCATGAAAAACCCATAAGGGGTAACACTGTCGTTTTTTAGCGGTCGTCATGAAAAAAACATAAGGGGTAACACTTTTGTTTTTTATTGGTCGTCATGAAAAAAACCATATTTGAAAAATATATTAATAATTGTCATTGTCAAATAAAATAGAAGGGGTAACACTGTTGTTTTTCATCAGTCAGCATGGGAAAAACACATAAGGGGTAACACTGTTGTTTTTCTTTGGTCGTCATGAAAAAAAACACAAGGGGTAACACTGTCGTTTTAATCAAATGAAACATGAGGGGTAACACCACTCATCGGTCATCATGAAAAAAAACATAAGGGGTAACACTGTTGTTTTTTATTGGTCGTCATGAAAAAAAACACAGGGGGTAACACCGTTGTTTTTTATCGGTCATCATGAAAAAAACATAAGGGGTAACACTGTGGTTTTTTATTGGTCATCATGGGAAAAAAACACAAGGGGTAACACTGTTTTTTTTTATCGGTCGTCATGAAAAAAACATAAGGGGTAACACTGTTGTTTTTTATTGGTCGTCATGAAAAAAAACACAAGGGGTAACACTGTTGTTTTTTATCGGTCGTCATGAAAAAAACATAAGGGGTAACACTGTTGTTTTTAATTGGTCATCATGGGAAAAAAACATAAGGGGTAACACTTTCGTTTTTATCAAATGAAACGTAAAGGATAACACTGTCCTTTTTTATCGGTCGTCATGAAAAACCCATAAGGGGTAACACTGTTGTTTTATATTGGTCGTCATGAAAAAAAACATATTTGAAAAATATAAATAATTGTCCTTGTCAAATAAAATATAAGGGGTAACACTGTTGTTTTTCATCAGTCAGCATGGGAAAAACACATAAGGGGTAACACTGTTGTTTTTCTTTGGTTGTCATGAAAAAAAACACAAGGGGTAACACTGTCGTTTTAATCAAATGAAACATGAGGGGTAACACCACTCATCGGTCATCATGAAAAAAAACATAATGGGTAACACTGTTGTTTTTTATTGGTCGTCATGAAAAAACACACAAGGGGTAACACTTCACACAACAGCTCAACAGCTGGGACGCTGCAGTGCTAAAATATAGTAGGTGTCCGGGAGTCGAGGTGGGCGGGACTTCTGTGCCCTGGCTCTTATTCGAAGGGATGCTGGCGTTTGATCTGCATGTCAAAAAGCAGACTGGCTACACTGGAAAAAGCCTTCTGTTGAACCAATTAAAAAAAACAAGGGTAATGGTTCACATCTATATTACATAACTTGAGCCAATGACAAATATATAGCTTGCCTCAAACAATATTTCCTATGTTCATAAAAACAAAATCATACAACTTGGCACCAAGTATAATTCTATTCTTTGAATGAAGTTAATACATTTAAATCGTATGTTAAATCCTAAACAAAAAAATATTGATTCACTCCAACAATTGTTTCTCATTTAAGAAATATCTATCAGAAATAATTTGTTTTATCCAATCAAAAAGATTACAATTTATTGTAATTGTTTCTCATTTAAGCATAACATATTTTTTTATACATCATCATCATCATTTTTTCCCGCTCGGCTCTCGCCGCTTCATGGCCTTGGGGCGCTTCTGCTGGAGATGTGATTCGACATCACATCACATGTGATTCGAAATCACATCGCGACATCAGTCAGGGTTAGGTGCTTTGTCAAAGACACCTCGATACTCTGCTTGGTGAAGCCGGGGATCGAACCAACAACCTTCAGGTTACCAGCCAACCCGCTCTACCACCTGAGCTACTGCCGCCACAGCACCAATAGCAGCTGAAAAAGAAGGTAGATTTGTCGCTTGTCGCTGTTTTGAAAAAAAGTCGCCAAAGGGGTCTGAAAAGTAGCTAAATATAGCGACAAAATCGCTAAGTTGGCAACACTGCGGTTTGGTCCAGTAGTCGTAAGCGTCTTTGTATTTAATGCGCATGCGCAGACTTGTACGTAACCTTGAAATTGTACATTTGTCTGAACAAATATTTCTAAATTGAGCTCCTAATCAAATATAACAGTGTTTTAGGAAGAAAACAAAAAAAAAATATTTGGATTGAATGACAAAATTATTAATCAGTTGAATACACAACCTTAAAATTTTACATTTGTCAAAATGGATATTTCTTAATTGAGCTCCTAATTAAAAATATCTATATTTCACAGTATTTTGAAATAAAAAAAAGTTATTTTAAAAATAAAACAACAAATGTTTATTTGAATTGAATTACAAAATAATAATCAGATGAAGTACGCCTTAAAACCCTTTTTCCAGTGTACCTCCAGTGGAGGATTGTACCCGGGATTATCCTACAGTATACTACAAACAGTCACCGGGCACACCTGGGTTCAAGACCAAGGGAGGGTTGTTGTTTTCGTTCTTAAGTGGAAACAGCAGCACTGTTTGTCTGTATCTATAGCTTAAGTTTGGTGAGGGTTTTAAAGGAGTTGTATTTGTGATTTAAGGGGCTTGGTGAGTGTTTTTCAATAGAACTGCTTGTGTACAGTTCAAAGTATTGTGCCTGGAAAAAGAAGGTGCAAACATTATACTTACCTCATAATTCTGAGATAATTCCCTTGTTAATTCAGAAAAAAGCATCTGTGCGACTTACTAAAGTGTGCATGCCAATTTCAGGAGAGTGTGTTTTTTAGAACATGCATCTGTTATTAATACGCTGTAATATTTAAAGGTTTGACATTTCTAAATATGTGTCAAATTAAGTATGAATTTATTCTGCTAAAGCAACTCAAAGCTAGAATTTTGATTCACAGAAAAGGATTGACCGTTCTGTAATTATACTTTAAGGCGGTGCCTTAACTAAATTATCTTCAGTTTCTGGTCAGACACACACACACACACACACACACACACACACACACACACACACACACACACACACACACACACACACACACACACACACACACACACACACACACACACACACACACACACACACACACACACACACACACACAAACACACTAGCAATCTCATACACATACACACACACACACACACACACACACACACACACACACACACACACACACACACACACACACACACACACACAATGTGTGTGTGTCTAGCACAAACAGTTCCTATGGTGGCTTCATCATTCTTCTTTAGTCACAGGGAAAGAGACAGCGGTGAAAAGAAACCAAGAGCAGTGTTTTAAACGCCTTCAGCATCTATTTTGTCCTCTGCTGGCATCCTTGGAGAAACATCTAAACATGGAATCCCACCAAGGCCTCTTATAATGGTCACTCTTTAGCGTACACGCCACTGCCCTGCTCTTAAGGATTCTCTTCTTCCCCTTCATCTGCCAGTCCTGTGGCGGGAGAGCAGACAGCGTTGCGTGGCTGTCTAAAACACACGGTTACCACCATAACATCTGTTGTGCTAACAGACCTGTCATTAGGCGGTGGAGAATAAATATTAATCTATTAGTGGTCATTGCCTCATAGCCGGTGTCCTACCGTGGGCTCCTTCCACACTGTCCCCGAATTACACCCTTAGCTCTATCTATTGGGCTACTCCATCTCAAAAGGCTTCCAAACTGTATAGCAGAGGTATTTATGGTGAGTTTTTGTTGAATGCTCGGTTTTTGGAGTGTTGCCAAAATACGGTTTATTGTGGGACCAACGGTGACCAATGGTCGCTAGTTTTACATTTTTTACCCCTTCTCTTCTCCCTGTGCTTTTTGCCCACACAAAATAAACTATTGAGATGCTCTTAGGTTAATGAAATACCGGAGCTCTGTGTTCCCAGTCAGAGCACGCTGAGGAAACACATTCATCTGTTAAAGACCCTTCCCCAACCTGAATTATCCCCCAAAGTAGTACTACTGCAAATTTAAATTTTGGTTATTCTCCAATTTCTATTCATGTTTGTATCACATCTAAATACAGGATATACTTCAGAAAATATGAAAGATGTGAGGGTATCGCTCTCCAAACTCTTAGGATATTTTAGACTTGATCACAAGTCACACCATCACATGACATATTACATTTGGGTATGTGCTTGATTAAACTCAGCCCTGTCCACTTAGTCTTCAACTGGTGCTCTTCTGTACCCTCAGGAATGTTGCTCCAAGCTTTGAATATACATCAAGTGTTTATCTTCCCTCTGAGAATCAAGAAAGGGACAGTAAATCTCACAATGGGCTTTATTCAACCAGCAAATACCTCGTTCCAGCGTTCAGCTCGGTAGGGGGGACTGAATTCCACATTCAGTTCACCTCACCGAGCTATTGTTTGACACAAAGATGGCAAGGTGAATAAGACCTATGGGATCGGTTCACTGTGAGGCACCGCCATGCTTTTTCTCCTTGTTGCATTCTGCCACCTGCTAGAGAGAGTAAGAGAGAGAGACTCTCTCTCTCCCTCTCTCTCTCTCTCTCTCTCTCTCTCTCTCTTGCTATTTTTGCTGTTATTAAAGTAGGTTCTAACATGACGGAACCTGACAATTTCAGAGCGTTGTAGATTATTACACGGCAGCACAAAAACAACCTGTTTTCATTCACACAACTTGACGTACCAGTTGAGTAGACTCAAAAACACACACTGTGTACTGTATAGGCCTATCCCGTTACCGTAACTGCTTAATTTCCCATGAGATTATCCACACATATTTGGAAGGTCTCATGTTTCAGCTATGATAGTTTGAGATAAAAAAAAAGAAAATAGGTGGGTAGATTAGGAAGCCAATGAACGCATCGGCATATGAGAAGCACTAAGGTGGAATCAGAAATATGCAACCTTTTACCCGGGGGGGAAGGAGAGCATTGGGCAGAGGAGGAGGTTGGTGTCCCAAGTGTACGTCACATCACGTGTCATCTTAGGACCAGTTTTGTGCTCTTACTCTACCAACCTTGATCCCTCTGTAGACCCACTCCATCCAAAAACAGATGGCCTGTACCACACAGCAGTGTTTAAAGTAATGGTTTACCACATGGTTGCAGGTGTGTATTTTCAATATAATTAACACAATTTTCCACAGTGACACTTTATTTCTGGTGTTGTGGGTTCTGGGTGTTGAACTGTTTTCATAAAAAACATAGTTCTCATGCAAAGGATGTCATTCAGCACCAGAAATATATATATAAACATACATATATATCTATATAACTTCCATGACCACTGCCATCATACTGATTGTTTTTTTGTGTCTTTTGCACATTCCTTGGTGGCTGTAATGGTCAGACAGCTTGCCACTATATACCCTCATCTAGAAGCCACATCCCATGTGGAGTTTTCCCTCCTTTGGCTGAATCTAAATGCAGAGCTACTGCGAGCAGTCATCGTGGTCACATGTCCTTCTGTTGGTGTGTTCATGGGCGTCATGGCTTCCCTTAATATGCCCTTTATCGTTTCAATGGCCTGATGTGCTTGATGTGATGCATTCACAAGTTTTGCAATATCACTTGGCCTAAAAAAACAACCTGGAGTAATTTTCATATTGAGCAATACGAAGTCTTGACAGGGAGATCCCTAATCTTAAGGCCTTGTTTCTGTTGTTTTAGCTTTTTTCGCTCACTTTCCTCGTTAACATATACATGCTGTAGTTTCAATTCAGTGCAACAAAACATTTTAACTAACTGACTTAAGTTTGATTTGTGTAACCGTGTCTATGTTGGCAGTTTAAAACAAAGAAGGAATAGATTGGAATTCGTAGTAACTCTGGGGTACAATTTCTGCCTGCAACAGCGTACAATTAACTTTTTTTAACAGCCAGACAGACGATGGCGTGATACTTAATCCTATGTCATAAAAAAGGCTGCTATAAAACAGGTTTTCATGCAAACATTAAAAAGATAGCCATTTAGGCTGCTAGAGGCTAAAGGGTGCTGAACACAACAGCCTAAGAAAGATTTAAGCCGAAACAGATGGATACAATACAGAAAGACAACCAGTTTGGTTTGGGCTTTGTGTGGTCGTGTTGGATCTGACAACCTTTGTCAAGGCCATGGGCATGTGGGTGCCTGTTTGTCTCTCAACTGTCACGCTTGATGTCTAGGTGTACGTGTTGGAATCAAGTTAACCTTTGATGGAGACTGTTTCTCTTTTCTGATTTCTGATTCCTAAAAAGTTAACCAATTGATGTATTAAAGTGATAGTTCTGGGTCCTTCTGTTTATAGAATAGTGATAGTTCTGGGTTGGAGGCCCGGTCAAATCCCAGATTATCAGCTCTTACTAGAAGTAACCAAATTGTGCTGAATGGTTTGCAGAGCAAGAATGTACAGAGTGATGAATGTAGCACTAACGGTGCTCAGAAAAATGTTGATAGATATTTTTTCGATTCACTGATCAAATAGAGAAGAGGGTAATCGCTAACTTTGGAGATGCTTGAATGGTGTTATTTACCCACTCTAATCAGTGGCAACCGCTTCCAATGATTTCAACTAACCCAGTAGGATGCTAATTGAACTTCAGAGAGCCCTGCCCCCATAAAGACATATGCAGAGAAGAGGTAGGGGAGACTAGTAATTAAGTAATAAAATATTACACAACGAGGAACACGTTTCTTTTTGTAGGTGAGCTTGTTCTAGCAGAGCCCGGCAATTCTCAACAGTTTTTCCACACACAGCCTTTTATGCAGTGCGATCACGACCTGTGGTGTCAATTGATTTAAGACTCTGAGACGTTCAACTGTTATAAGGGCAAAAGAGGACCCTGTGTTTTAAGTCTAGCTCTGACACGAGTGTTATGCGTATGAAGCGGTCCTACGTGCATTTACAGATTAAGGCAACCTTCTGATCTCCTGCTCAAGGCTGCCTATTTTCAACCCCCTCGCGTTTGATGTGGCTGTGCACCAAATAACTAAGGGCAGGAGGGTGGGGTTACCTAAATACCCTTATTTTATTTCAAATTGCAATGAAGGAGGAGGGGGGTTAATTCTGCATAAAGTGGTTATGCTATTCTATATTTGCCCCTTACCATATGGTGGCGGTAACTCCACCCTCCACACATGTCCCACATGAAGCGACTCCAATATAAGAGTTTATGAATGGCCCGCTTCTCTTCATTAGATTTTTCCTTGGTCACCGTGCGACGTATCTAAGACACTGCTGGCGACATGGAGATAAATAAACAGCCCTGCCTTGACCTCACCCTGCATTTAGAAATGGGCCAGTGACGAAGGAGAAATGGGGTGGCGGGGCGGGGGGAAGTCGGTGTCACTGAGGTGGAACAGGAATGTGACTTTGTTAGTAAGCTAACAAACAAACAAAGCCTAAAACCGAGCGGAGAATGGGACATAGAGTAGGTACCGTACAATGATGTGTAGATAACAAGGGGAAAGGTAGGAGAGACAAGGATAAGGGAAATGAAAAAACAGGTGCATAGAGAGAAATAAAAAGATGGACAGGGAGTTGAAAGGGAGAGAGTGGGAAACAGACAGGGAGAACGAGGTCAAAGGATACAAAGAGAGGAGAGAGAGTTGCAGAGAGAAAGGAGAGAGAGAGAGAGAGGTAGAGAGAGATGAGAGAGAGAGGAGAGAGAGAGAGAGAGAGAGAGAGAGAGAGAGAGAGAGAGAGAGAGAATATCCTCCTGGGGTTGAGGCAGGCGGGCGGGGTCAGGTGGAGGAAAATGGCTTTGACCACATTATGTGTGGTGCTGGGGTAATTGCTGGGTACAGGAACCTAAATAGATACGCGCCCCACAGTGGTAAACATACTGGAAGTTAGCCCTGCTTCCTCCGAACGGTCCCTGTGGCTCGTTCCGTCCAAGACTAACTCCCTGTGCTTGACCAGCCTGACTCACAAACATATGGTGGGAAAGGTACAGAATGGGTGGGTGGGGTCAGGTCATCCTGAACAGGCCCTACTTGGAGACTGTAACTGGGATTAGGGAGTTTGCCCATAAACCTGAATTCACTGGGTCTATTGTAAAGAGAAAAATCAAGAAATTAATATCGTCTCATCCAAACTAACTATTTATTGTTAATAATAGATCCAATGAAACACCATTCTATTCCTGACCTGACATTCATTGGGGAATATGTGCAAATCTTTTAGAGTTTATCATATCTTCAGTTTCAAAATATGGATTGGATACTGCATTTAAGTTTTGTACCATTTACTATTAAGTTGTCAAGTAAACTCTATCAACTGACAGTGAGTTCGGATTAATTCAATCAGGAGCAGGCAAAGGTTATGTCAGTTTGCTCAAGCAGGTATACTGGAAGGCAGTGGACATTTGGGTTTGAAGTTGAACCCAGAACCATTTAGCTGCGAGTCAGACACTCCAACCACTATCCTGGTCCCTGGTTGATATGAAGTAAGTAGTACAAGTTTATGTATTGGTAAAACCACACAACCCTGGTTGTAGAAGAAGAAGCATTACATGGCATGATCCTAATATAACCTACATCAGAACAAAAATAACATAACATGCAACAACTGGAAGTTGACATTTATTGTGACAAAATGCACATGAAGGAGTGTATGTTGACTTACAGCCTGACAGACCTGGAGATCAACCCCCTGTTTGAAAGACACTAGCCATGAGGCTTATGTCAACAGTGACACACACCTTCCACACAATCCTCACAGAACCCTGCAAGCCAGCTGCAGATTCAAACGTCAGCATACATTTGAGCAACCTAAACAGCTGCTCCTACAGAATGGATCCCAACAGCCTGCTTTTCTCTTCTTGTACAGCTTCCTGCAGATCGACATTAGAACGTGAAACAGAAAGTGCCTAAAGCGTGCAGAAGGAAGGAGTGATTTACATTGTGCCCACAAACCTGGAGTGCATAATGATGGTTAAACAGCAGGAAAAATAAATAAGCATAAAACAAAACCACTTATTATTAGTTTTAGGTTAACATGGTTAGGCAATGGGCTTTTCCTGCTTCAATAAAGTTTACAAGGCCACTCATTGTTGGAGCTGGGCAATGTAGTACATTTCACTACAGATCTCATTGGTATAAAAAGCAACCTCTGTTGACTGCACATTATTTGATCATAAGCGTTTCTTCAAGTGACCCCCCCCCCCCCCCCCCCCCCTACATCTACAGTACACATAGGTACAGTAATATCTCTTTCAGATTTCTTAAAAGCTATGTTTTCACATGCACAGACACTAACAGATAACCGCAATAGTTTCCTTTCATACCAACAGAAAGGAACAGTGTTGTCCCACCACAAAGACCCCACAAGAACAAACAATACGCAATATGACTGTTAAAGACAATGGTCTATTAACATTCTTTCATTTAAATAGTAAAGCACTTTAAAGAGTGTATTATCAGACAAGATCTTTTTGAGGCTAGCAGCCCCTAATAAATAATTATCTATCTTTCAAGCCCAAACACTTTCTCTTGAGGGTTCCAAGGTTTGCAAGTCCTACCTAGTTAAAAACCTTATTTTCAATCAAACTTATTGATTTGTCTGTTAACATTTCTTCACTGCTTACAAACTTGTAGCCAAACAGTTTCAACGTCGACCCACAAACCTTCTGAACGACCTGAGCTATCTTGAAAGGTATATTCGCCCGCCACTTTTCTACTTGTTCCGAAGATTTCTTCTGCGTTGAATAAATGCCACCGGTCTCCTTGGAGGCCTGTGTGTTGCTGAGAATCCAGGCCTTCACCTTTGAAGTAAACGGAATTCCAGCAAAATTGTACATCTCCAAAGCCTTCTGCAGGGGGAACCGGGCGATGTCCTCATAGCGCACCAACATGTAGCGCCGACGCAGCCACAGTGGCTGCTTCAGGCCCAGTTCGGCCGACATCCTCAGGTTGTTGCAGTTCCCTTTGAGCTTACTAACCTCCACGTCGTCGATGGGCACGTCCCCATCCTCGGCCCACTGCTTCCAGTTCTTGTATCGGTCGGCGAAGGCCACAATGCGAGACGCCAGCACGGCCCTGGGGTCCCGCACCAGCTGGATGAACCTGACGTCCAGGCCCGGTTCCTCGGCCAGCAGGCGCAGGGTTTGCAGTTGCCGCACCCTGACCAGCTTGATAGCCCTGTGCGCCTTCTGCAGGCAGGACTCCGAGGCCAGGGTGAGGTTGAGAGGGCCGCAGCGCCGGTTCTTGCAGGAGTGGTGCTCGAACACGCCTTTGACTGACGGACTGCACACAGAGTCCTCACACAGGGAGCTGCTGGAGCTCCTGCGGAAGAGGTCGGCGGTGACGTGGGCCACCGGCGCCGGCTCGATGAACCTCTCCAGCAGGGAGAAGTCACAGAGGAAGAGCCGCCGGAGGACCTCCGGGTAGGCCCAGTTGGCCGCCGTGCCGTTGACGCCGCCGGTCGCCAGGGTCAGCCTCTTCTCCACGTGCCACAGCGGCTCATACAGGTAGAACATGTTGTCGCTCTGCTGGTTGAAGAACTCGCCCATGAACGAGGAGCCCGAGCGGGTGGTGGACAGCAGGAGGATGTGCTTCCGGCCGCCCGAGCCCTCCGGCTGGTGCTGGGTGCGGTTCTCCACGCGCCGCTTCAACAGGGTGAAGGCCGGGTTGGGCTCGCGGGGGGACGCGTGGTTCAGGCTCGCTGAGCCGTTGTGTCTCAGGAGTTCACGGGAGGACAGCACGGGCTCCAGAGGGGTGCGAGGCGTCTGCCTTAAGGTGAGCTTATCGGACACCCTGAACACATGGGGAGGAGTCACAATGGCACGTTACTTGGTTAACACGAATAGTAAGCGGTCCTTGAAGTGGAACTTAGCACAGGACAAATAGACGTTTTATGTTGCTAAATGGTTAAAGAAAATGAGAGGCTGTTGAAGAAAACACAAAAGCGCTTCATTGATCACTGAAATAGGCTTACCTTGAAATTATGTTGTTTTCCTTCTCGATAATAACAAGTGCCAAGAAAAAGACAATGGATATTGTGTATTTGATCCTCATCCTTGGATGTAGATGTGGTTGGATATACTGTTACAGACTGCTTCTTAATAGGTTCTGCCAATCTCGAGAGCGTTCAGTGGACTTCTTAAAGAGCCCTCCGGTTATTTACATTCCCCATTGTGGCTGATGCTTCTTCCTGTAAATGAAATGAACAATAAACTGTCAGTCACAGTGGAGGAAATTATAGAACTTCAACTGTCCTTAAATATGCAGCGTCGGTTTTCGGTTTCTGGTTTGATGACACTATCATTTGTCAGTTGTTTTCAGCAATTGTGACGTACACAAAAATAATATTGGTAATTGTATATTAAGACCCCAATTTTACCCAATATCCATATTTACCTTAAGAATGTAGTTGCTTGAGCCCTTGCTGATGATGCTTAGTCATGCACATCAAAATACAGCTGTAAAAACTATTTTGGTACTTCCCCTATCTTGAGTTGGATATAGAGATTAAGACTTTTGAAACTGATTTTGATTATATGTATCCAAATAAAAGGGTCTTGAAAGAGAGCTTCTTTGGAAACTTATTGAGTCAGCTTGTGTGGAGGACCATGTTATCTTTAAACACACCAGGGAACTACAGAAGCATGGCCACCCACCAAGCATGACCTGCTGCACCACAACAGAGCAACGTTGACCTTTAAACCTTTGCATCTCATTGCCAAAATTTGTCGAAAGATCCTCAGCTGGCTGGCAGAATTGGCAAGGAACATTCTGTCTATACACTATCATTTTGGCTCTTCAATATAGACAACAGACCATCCACAGTCCTGTTACATCTGAGCCTCCTCAAACTGTGTTGTGTCCCTTCACCCCACCAGTGGGCACCTAAAAAACAGGCCTTTCCCAGCTGCTCCTGTCTGTCAATAGTGGGAGGAGATATTCACCCTAGAGCATGGCAGCTGATACTAAAGTCAACATAAACCTTCAACTAATATGGAAACCAAAAAAAATACTGCTTGAAGTTGGTGTTTCTGCCACAGCTGGGTTCTTTTTTTATAATAGAAGGGGCCCATAAAAGAACACCGTTGAAATTCCGGCATCAACATTGAGCCACAATGCCTGCCACTCGGATTTCAATACAAGACTGTACAAAACTGCCCCTGCAACAAAACATGCCAAATATGTAACGCAATATGTAAATGGACCATGACTTCAACAGCCGCATAAGGGGACACACGAGTATTGAGAATATCAATGGCTTACTTGTTAAAGTATCAAATAGTCAGACTAACGACCATAAGTCAACGCCATGGCAACCACACAGTAGGGGAGGCTTTTAGATTTCCCATTAAAACCAGCCTTCTGTAGGAAGGGAAAGTATCGTGATGCTTGTAACATGGCTGTAACATGGCTGTAGCATGGCTGTAACATGGTGGCAGACTGCTGTACCGTGTTCAACTCTTCTACACGTCTGGACGTCCAGTTCTCACATCCTGCTGCTGCGACCTTTAACCCGGGGACATAGTCCGGGCAACGTAGCCCCACTCCTAAAGGCCCACAAACTAAACATTGGAAATAGTTGGACACGGCCTGTGAAATTCTGTGAGATGGTATGGGAAGGTTTAGGGGTCCCGTGTAACACTGTCAATACGCAACGATGACGACGGCTTATGAAATGGTGAATGGCGGTTTGTACTGAGGGACTGTCGGGGGGATATCTCAGGCAGGTGGGCCAGGGTCTCCCATAAGGAGGGAATCTCAGATCTCTGTTGTACACCCCCACGGTGCATACGGAAAAAACACAAGGCCCTCTGACAGAGCATAGTGTCCCAAAGGCCAAAAGGCAAGGCATGAACTCAAAGAATCACTCACACGTCATGGTTATCAATGACTAAGCTAACAATATGTTGCTGGTCGTGTATGCTCGGAGACACAACATGCTCCCCGTAGACCAATTACTCTTTTATTTTGGATGGAAACGCTGACAGTGTATCTGAAGAAATAAATAAATAACCATGAACTCAGAAACCATGGATGCGCTACAATGAAGCCTTTTTTTCTAGTTTTATTTCCCCCTCATAGCTCACTGACTTTAATAAAACATTCGGGGGAATTGTGACCTGTCTATACTGATATAGGTCACCTTTGTTTGTGATTAAATAAGAAAATGACAGTCATACATATTATTAATAAACATACTCTCAATACTATGTTTGGTAAGATTTGACCATAGCTGTGGCGGAAAAAATATGCATCTTCTTCTCAAATATGTTTCAGAGATGGAAGGAAGGAATATAAAGCAATGTTCTAGTTCACCAAAGTATGTGGCTGCAGATTTCATCATTTATATGGCATGCTAGATCCTCCCAAATTACCTAAGCTTTTTTCACAAAATACTTGTCCTGTGTAAAACCACCATTAGCTGACATTTCTGAATATTCAGAAACCACTGAGGCATGAGACACATTTGATCATCTGCTCATAACGAAACCGTGAATGCACCATTTATCACCTTGTTACAAATTATATTAATAGCTGCCTGTTATTTAATGTAAATCCTTTGTGACAGGAAAATTGAACATCAGTCAGCCATACCAATTGTAATTCGGTTTCTATGGAGGGTGTAGGCTGAAGCACACTATTTCGTGCGTTAAATATAATAGGACACATTTGCTCACACGCACCCCACTGCATGTGCCATCTCACACAACTGTACATGAGGAAACAATGAAGCTGAATGTATTAAGATGCCATTTGAAATCCGTTGAGTTAAGTTATATTGCTAAACAAACATAGTTTACACACGTTTGGAGTAGACCTATAAATGATAGGAAATCGTTTTTTTGTGAAAGTGTGTTCAAACTATAAACATCTGCGAAGTATGTTAATAGACGCAAAATCATCAGGCAATACCCACCGTTCAATCTGTTCAACGCAACAAGTTGCTGCGAAAGATAGCGTGACCGCTTACATCCTCTATGAAACAGTCCCTAAAGTTAAGTTTGTCCTTCGTGGGGGACTCCAGAAAGATAAAATATCCCCATTCTGTCAAAAATCTTTTAACATTTAAATTATCGATATTGATTTAACAAGAACTAAAATTAAAAAAAAGTATTAGTTCTCGATAGTTACGTCTTGTTGCGCTCTCATTTTCCCAACCCCTCTCCAGTTTGAGATCGTTCAATAGAGTTGCAAGTCGGCAATTGCAACTCATGCAATCACAGGGGAAACTTAGGTCAGACAAAACACCAGTAGGAGGCCTACTTGCTCGATGCTGTCTACCTTCACGTAAAGTGCCTTGTCTATTGGTTTGTTCATTATGGACAAAAATGGACAATAACTTTTCATGTTTTTTTTGTTTTAATATTTTAAAATACAAATTAGAAAGTCATATTCAGGGAGTAAATACTATTACTGCGCTAATTATTTACTTAGAAATTAAGGAGGCAAATACTACCATCTAGTGTACAACATTATGTTGTGCGTTTACATTTCTGGATTATTTTGGGTATACTTATGACATACAAAAGTATGCGAATATGTAGTTTATTATATTTAAATGTAATATATTAAGTAATAAACATTTTAGTATGTTGTGTGTTTTCTGTAGGCCGATATATTACATAGCTGTTCCAAACGAACTACAATTCCCAGCATCGGTCCATTAGTAATGACGTATTCAGAGACTCTTCAGGAAGGTTGCAAATTCTGTTGCGTCAGTAGCTTGCGCACTTACATCAAGAAAGGTGAACAATTATCTAATCTGTGTTGGTAAGTAATACGAATTCAATTATTTTGACCGTCTAATAAGGTTAATGATGGGAATGGCGTATATTATGTGTCATGTTATCCTTGTACATCCTATATTTTGTTATTATGTGGTTACGCCAATGTGATTAAACATGCTCTTCTTATCTGTTGGGGTCAAAACTGTTTGGCAAACATATATTTGACTGGAATCTTGTATATACCTATTGTGTTGTCATCTGTTTATTGTTCTACGTTTGTCAACAGAGAGCAAAACAAATCACAATGTTGGTGGCGAGACTAGCCTGCCTGAGGGCTCTCCCGGTGGCGGGGCTCCGTCCCGTGTTGGCACAGGGCACTTCTGCCCTGAGAAGCCAGGCTATGCCCACATGGCAACCTTTGCTCAGGAACCATCAGGTATATTTCATTTCCATTGTTGAGGTCTGCCTTCTGTTGTATTTGTTTGATTAAGCAGTGCCATCTATCCAGGCATTTTCACTCCTCACATCTATGTGTTTTCTTAAAATATGGTCTCTACCACTTGCATCCAGCCACATGCATCCAGGGGCATGCATCCAGCCACATCTTTTTAATGTTTTCTTCATTGCTAACTAATGTGGATCGAATGGGGGGAACCTTATGATCCAGATTCCTGCCTCAGCATTAAACTTCATTGGCCAGGAATTACTCTACTTGGTTTTGGAATATGTAGTTGTAAATCTGATCATACCCTACTGATCTAAAATCAATATAGTTCACGAAGCTTCAAATGATGGTATGTTATCCTATCATTTGTATAACTTGCATTAAGAAATGGTGAATGTTTGTAATGTTTTTTTGGCATGTGTGTACTTTTTCCTTTACTAGGGTTATTCCACCAAGGCCAGGTTTGGTTTCCGTCGCAGCAAGACCACCAGAGACCAGCTCAAGGAAGCAGCCTTTGAGCCAGCATCAGAAACTGCCATGAAAAGTGAATACAGCCACTTAACCCATCAAATCCCTAACTTAGTGTGTAGACTGAAGTGTTGTCAATACAGACCGAAAAAAACACCTTCATGTCTTTCTTGGAGTTTTGGAGCCACAATCTTCTTATACCACCGTTCTTGAAGCATATTTTACTTGTATCATTAGTTAATAGTGCAGTTGAATCTGATTGTCAAAGTGGATTAAGTGAAGCACTAAACGTGTTGTTGACTTTGTCTGTAGTTGATGGCATGGGAAGGATGATCCTGGCTGGAGGAGCAGCTGTCGGTCTTGGCGCACTGTGCTATTACGGACTAGGCATGTCTAACGAAATCGGTGCAATTGAAAAAGCAGTGTAAGTCAACCTAAACAGGCACACTATTGTCAGGCGTCTTCACAGATACAAGACAAACCAGATACTGGCAAACAATACAGTCATTATGATTTATACTTTGATGATCGCATTTATGGCGCACTTGAATATACTATTTATCTAATTGACTTGCAAACCAAATCCAAAAAAAGTAGTTTGTAGTTTAATGCTGTTAAACTATCACAATTTTTATCTATCATTCAAAATGTTAGGAATAATTTGAAATATATAAAACCCTACACTAGCAAGCATTAACCTACACCACCAATATATGAAGTACATCCTAAATCATTAGGCTATTCAGGTAAGCATTGGACGTGTTTCTTTATTGATGCCACCGTCATCACCGTGGTCTTGTCTCCTCGGCAGGATCTGGCCGCAGTACGTGAAGGACAGGATCCACTCCACCTACATGTACTTTGCGGGCAGCGTTGGCTTCACAGCCCTGTCTGCCGTGTTAGTGAGCCGGACGCCCGCGCTCATGGGTCTCATGATGAGGGGTTCCTGGCTCGTAAGTCAGCCTCTTTCAATCACGCGATGTCCTGGTTGTGATCATCCACTTGTCTGCTTATCTACCTGCGCTTGTCTGCCTTAGCCTTCTCCAGACACATTTAGTTTCGGATCAGGTTCGGAGTTTCGTGTTACCGTGTTACCGTTGTAGCTTGTAATAAGTTGTATTCCAGTTCTCCTGATATATATATTTTATATGCCTTTCTTACATTTCCTACTTTGACAGGCAGTCAGCCCTGTGCTTATCTGCCAGCTATCCTTTTCTCAGGGTTTTTTCCCCACTCGTTATTAGTATTGCCTTTGTCATTTAATAACTGGATATTTCTATTCAGCATTCTAATACATTGCTTACGTTCACAGGCAATGGGAGCTACGTTCGCAGCAATGATTGGCGCTGGAATGCTGGTCAGGTCCATATCGTATGAGCAGAGCCCTATGCCCAAACACCTTGCCTGGATCCTCCATGCAAGTATGTCACTTATCAGACAGCGTATGTTGTCTTCTAGAGCGCAGTGATTTGGCTGTTAAGTTTAGATGATGTGTAACGCTAAATTTTTTTTATCCCCTGTATCTTACCGACTGAAATATTAGTCCACAAATTACTACGCATTATTGAGCAGCTTGAAACTTTAATTTAACTCTAGACAGAATCTAAACTTGAAGGCCAGACCATGAATGATTAGGCACAAATGTACATTTATTTGGGTGACTATGAAAAACCATCACTTAACTTATTCCTCATCCCTAAGGTGTGATGGGTGCAGTCATAGCCCCCATGACCCTCCTGGGAGGGCCCCTGATGTTGAGGGCCGCCTGGTACACGGCGGGCATCGTTGGAGGCCTCTCCACCGTGGCCATGTGCGCGCCCAGCGAGAAGTTCCTCAACATGGGCGGCCCTTTGGCGGTGGGCTTCGGAGTGGTGTTCGCCTCTTCCATCGGTTTGTAAAACGTCATAAGATCTTCAGTAGGGGTGGGGGAATAAATCGATTAACACAGTTAAAACAATAATGAATCACAATTCATTATTGTTTTTTTCAACTTCCAAATATTTTTATAACGCCTTTTTGTTTAAGGTTTGCCTTCTTGTGTTTACCTTAATGGATCACTTCTTCAAATACCAAAATGACAATCTTCTATACACTTAACTCTGCTTTCATGCCACTATTTGCCACAAAGCCTTTCTTTGCGCACAGCGCTTGGAAGTAGATTTTGAAATAAGTACTCCGATGTACTGAATCGATTAGGATTTGGGACTCGTAAGTACTGAATCAATGTTTAGATTCGATCAAATTGTGACCCCAAGGATCTAATTCCAATTGCATTGTGAGACATCAAAAGTTTACTGTCCTTCAGCTTCATCTTCTTTATTTAATTTTTACTACTACTGTTTTAGTTCTTTATCAACTGCTTTTAATGCGAAGCGTCACCATAACCACCTGCCTATTGACGTGGTTATTTACACTCCTCCCTCGTCTTTCGGTCCACCTCCAGGCTCCATGTTCTTGCCCCCCACCTCCATGTTCGGAGCAGGCCTGTACTCTGTGGCGGTCTACGGAGGCCTGGTCCTCTTCAGTTTGTTCCTCCTCTACGACACGCAGAAGGTCATCAAGAAGGCAGAGACATACCCGCTGTACGGTGTTCAGAAATTCGACCCCATCAACGCGTAAGTCGCTGACTGTGAATCTTGAATGTGAAGCCAATGTAAGCTTCACTGGGATTCACTCATCCTCACCACTAGACGAACATGACTTGTATTTGAATATCCACATTAATAGTTTGGATTAAAACAATGCTTTGTCAACAAGACTTTGTGGAAAGACATGACGATGTGTTATGTTATTTTCTGTAGGTGTATGGGGATCTACATGGACACGTTGAACATCTTCATGAGGCTTGTGATGATCCTCTCTGGGAATGGCAGGAAGAAGTAGAAGACCACCGCCCGCTGGTGTTTGTTTTCTGCATCAACCGTCAAATACTCAAGCTCCTTGTTCAGTCTACTAGCAGTATACCTACAACCAGCCCGCTGTTGTTTTAAAATTAAATCAAGTTTATGAACACATTGTGGAAACGCTTGCTGTGCTCTGGGGAAAAGTTCTTTTGTTCGTCTTGTCAATTCTGGTATTCCAAATAAGCGTTCAAAAGTTTTATGAAAAGAGTGAAAAATACAAATGTATTTGTTATTGCTCTCGCTCGCAGAGGAGGAGATTTGTCAGCATCTCTTGGGGTCTTGGAGATTTCTGAATTGTGTTCCAATTTTTTATGTCTATTTATTTTTACGAGGGGATCATCCTGTTTTGGCAAAGAGACAAAGGGGAAACTCATGAATATGAGATGTGGAAATGCTCAGACATGTGTTGTATTTAGCTCATTATTATACAGTACACAATCTACAAATGCTACTAGTAAGATGGGGTTAATGAGACTTCTGCCAGATCTGTATATTCATTTCGGAAATCAATAAAGATTATACAATTTTGAATTCTCTTTTTCTCTGTTTGCATTAGGAGAACATGTACTGTAAAAAAAAAAATGGGTGTTATATTCGTACACTATTGCCAAATTATTGATGTTTACTTTAAGAAACTCACTTTAACTGGACAAACTGGCCTGGCGTTAAGATTATCCTCACCAACACCTTACTCCTTGTCTAATTTGACCTGAGAGTGCTCAATGGGGGATCTAAAGATAACCTTGTTGACCTGCTCATTCATAACCAAAAGAAGCTGGACATGTTTCCTATGTGAGCTTTTCTGTTTTTGCTTAGCACAGGGATAATGACAGCCCTGTTAAGATTGACAGCGATATCAGTCAGACCATATAAAGGTCAGGAGTACGTTTTAGGAGAGCTGGCTATAATTCTGTACCATAGCTATACCATACCAACTTTGTGAGCCAAACAAGCAAGCACAACATAATGGAGATGGAAAGAAAACCACTTAACTAGAATGACGAATATGTGCATTTATTTATCACACTATATTTTATATTTTATCTGCCAATGTATGTACTTAATTACCGTATTCAGGATACCATCTCAGATTAAATGACTGGATATCTATTAGGCGACGGACACAATCGTGTCAGTGAAGTTCCTACAACGACCAGATAGTGGCAGTAATGTGCTGAAAGACAAAGAGCACAACCAAAATCTTCAGAGAACAAGAGTGTTGTTCTGTCTGGTCTGTTGTCAAATATTGTGACATATCAGGAAGTAGCTAATATACGTCCCTGCTAAAAGCATCATGATGAGACAAGTAAGTTTATGTTATGTTATATTAATACAATCTGCTATCTGGACAAAACGTGTTAATTTACCTCGTTCATAGATCAATGCGACACAATTCTCCTCAAATGTACTGACATCTGCTGTCGCCGCGTTGTGGTTCATTTTTCGTAACTTTGTAATGGTCGCTGTTCAAGCTCAATTTAAGTACAGCTCATAGCTGATTACTTTAAAAAAGGTCGGCACATTCATTTAATCCAGTATACGATGTGTTGATTTAAAAGCCAAACGACCAAAGTTAAATGCAAACAATCAGGTCACTCATCAACTGTGTTCCCCCAGGACGACAATGATGAAGACGTGTCCCTGTTCGATGCAGAGGAGGATTCTGGGCAGAAGTCAAAAAAATCGAACTTGAAGTGGGTCTTCTTACAACTCTATATTAATTTAATACTTTAAATCCTATCTACTGTCCATTACAAAACATTAAAATTGAATGCTTACATCTATTTTGTACATTTATAGGCATCCAGTAGCGTCATTCTTCCACCTTTTCTTCCGAGTTACTGCGATTTGTGCATACCTGCTCTGTGAGGTTTGGAGTAGCAGCTTCATCGCCTGTATGGTCACTATAATCCTCCTGCTGTCCTGTGACTTCTGGACTGTAAAGGTACTTCATCATGGCATGATTAGATGGCGTTACTCTGGATGATCACCAGTTGTGTATTGCTTAGTAGTTAACAAAATATCAAGTCAATCAATGTTTTTATAAGGGATATAACCAATCTAAAATTGGGCATTATCAGTTGGTATGGTATTTCAGGTACCAAGATTCTTCTTCAAATAAGTCAGCAGGCCTGCAGCAGGCCTGCAGCATGCGGCAGGCATGTAAGAAGGGGATAATGTCAACACTTTATGCAAAAAAGTGTTTACATTATGCAAACTAACAACAATCTACATCGATACTACAGACATTGAAATTGATCAGTTCTTAAATACCATATAATTGTTGTATAGAACAGTATATATATATATATGTATATATATATATATATATATATATATGTGTATATATATATATATATATATATATATATATATATATATATATGTGTATATATATATATATATATATTTGTGTGTGTGTATATATATATATATATATATATATATGTGTATATATATATATATATATATATATATATATATATATATATATATATATGTATATATACACACACATTTCTGGTGGGAGGGGCAGCAGAAGCTACAGTATTGGCTCTATTTAAAAATCTTTAAAGCAGAAACTTGAACTGCCGTGTGTGTGTGTGTGTGTGTGTGTGTGTGTGTGTGTGTGTGTGTGTGTGTGTGTGTGTGTGTGTGTGTGTGTGTGTGTGTGTGTGTGTGTGTGTGTGTGTGTGTGTGTGTGTGTGTGATTTCCTGGCAAACCCCAAATACACAAATTGCATAATCTATTCACAGAACATCACTGGCAGATTGATGGTAGGTCTGAGATGGTGGAACCAGGTGGATGACAATGGAGAGAATCATTGGGTGTTTGAGTCAAGAAAGGTGAGGTGTACATCAGCCTGCAAACTAACTATTTGTTATTGAACCCCTACTTTAACATCCCTATCCAAACATGTGAATATTCTGGTTAGCTTAATTCAGTGGGCTGCATTGTAGAGATGTCCATTGTGTGCCAGTATCTTGCAATTTACATTTGTATTTTTTTCCCACCAACCATAGGCTACAGGAAAGCAGCAGACAGGCAACTCTGAGTCTCGTATCTTCTGGCTTGGGCTGGTGGTGTGCCCTGTTCTCTGGGTTGTATTCTTCTTCAGCACCCTCTTCTCCTTTAAGATCAAGTGGCTGGTAAGTGTTGGCGTTGGACGGCTAGGTTCCTGTGAGGCTGCACACATGCAACTCTTGGAAACCTTTTTTTGTATTCTCTTGTCTCACCCACACAGGCTGTCGTGATCATGGGCGTGGTGTTACAAGGGGCCAACCTGTACGGATATGTGCGATGCAAAGCAGGGGGCAAGACCAGCCTGAAGAACATGGCTACCAACTATTTGGGCAGGCAGTTTCTCAAACAGGTGCTGTGACTTTTGGTGTTTGCCAAATTCAAGAATGTCAGCTTTGATTGTTGTTTCATGCGTTTTTTTAATGCAATATATCTTTCACCCCCGCACAGGCTGTGTCTAAAACTGAAGAGATGTGAAACTCGACGATTCTACCAAGTTTGCATACTTCTTAACACCATGGCATAGAGTTTATAAGATGTTGGATACGATGGTTGTTGGGATTGAATGTGCATCTGAATGCAAATTGAAATGAAGTTCAGATTTATTTTGTTGTTGAATACATTTTTCTTTTAACTATTACATCAAACAAACAGTATGTTGTTTGACCTCCATTGTCGTGGAGTCCGGGACTGCGATGCAACAGCTTTTTTAATCTGAAAGGGATGTGGTGTGTGTGTATGTGTTTTTTTTCTACTTCTGAGTATTGGGGCTTGGGACATTTGGTTTGAAATAATCACTCTAAATTATTTTACAACATTGCAATGACAAGACACGGGAATCCTCCCCTTTCTTTTCCATACGTCTTGTTTTTGAGTGTTTGCTTTCATTGCATCTTCCTCAATGAATGGTCATATTGTACATGTGGTATAGTAAAGATGGCTGTAACAATGTAATGTATTCAATGCATTTGTAAATAACTAATGTAAAGAGACTTGTGTGGAACATTCTTCTTTGTGAATACATTTATATAATGTTCCCAACTGTTGCCATGCTAAAAAACCTGTTAAATATAATGATAAATTGTATACATGGATATAATTGTGGTCAATTATGAACATGTATACGTGTTCAAACTATATTTTTTGCTTAAAGATTGATGACAAGGATGACATAAGTTAACAATGGTCATTAACTATTTCGTTTATAAATTATTTAATATAAATTATCGTGGTACTGTGTTATTTGAGAACAGGTTAGATTAAATGACACAATTGATGTGATAATTAAAGATATGCGATTCAAAATCGAATATACCATAGACCCGATTAAGCAGGGGCAAGCCTTATGTTTTGGTTTTATGCAATACAATTTCTTTGCCACAACAAAGATGGCGTCTTTGTTGTACCGAATGGCTACTCAAGAGGCGGAAGCGGAAGAGACCCGTTTCCTCCACAACAGCAAATTCAGGAGGTCATTGTTTTGAATATTAAAGGAGTCTACGATTATACATAACGCAGTTTGCCATCATTTAATGGGAATATTCTTCGAAGCTGAAGATGATCCCAACCGAGGATGCATCCGCAAGGAAAAAGGAGATCGAGGAGAAACTGAAACAGGTCGGAAATAAGTGCCATGGGTGTGAATCGTTAACTAGCTAGATAGCGGTCTAGATAGCATTTCAATATGCGTTATACATTGCTTTACTCATGGAAATGAAATGAAATGCCTTTGTTCTGATGCCTTGCCTGTATTTGGTTTGTCGTTCACTACAAACTGTGGAGTACAGGAGCAAGAGACGTTGTCATTCATCCGAGAAAATCTGGAGAAGAGTGATCAGCTGACTAAAGGAATGGTATGAAGTGATACACACAACTGTATCACTGTATTGAAACCGCTACATACAAACACACATACACTCACCAAAACTGACCAACAGTAATCAATACAAGAAAACATTGCTTCATAATATGGTTTCTCGATATACTCTTTTTCCTTTGTCACAGGTCTCCATTCTGTCATCATTTGAAAGCCGTCTCATGCAGTTGGAGAATTCAATCATACCGGTCCACAAGCAGACGGAGAACCTGCAACGGCTGCAGGAGAATGTGGATAAGACGTTGTCCTGCATGGACCATGTCATCAGCTACTACCATGTTGCTAAAGACACCGACAGGATCATACGAGAGGGGTGAGAGTTTTTCTGATTATGACATAGTAATATCTGTGTTATTAGGCTGTTTTTCAATTGACGGTTTAATGGAGTAAACTGGATTCCAATACAATGTAAATTTGTCCGATCCAGTCCAACGGGCAGACTGGCAGAATACCTGTCCTGTATTGCTAAGATCCAGAAGGCAGTGGAGTATTTCCAGGACAACAACCCAGACAGTCCAGAACTCAACACAGTGGTACAGTTTTATGGGTTTCAAATTGTATCACTTAAATTTCATTGTAAAGAGGAAAATGTCGGCTAGCCCCGTGTTGAACTGTATTTTTCACTCATTTATAATCTCCAGTCTTCTCTCATAAAGTCAAAACTTGGGGAAGAATAGCCTCGTGGTTAATGTGGTATCTGCTCATTAAGGAGTTGGTTCAGATGTCCTGTACTCTCTGGCTAGAGCTAGTGTCATTCTAATAGCATTATTTCTGTTGTGTATTTGCATTGAAATTCCTCAACCTCACAGAAGCCAAATTTCCCCATGACAACAGCCATCGCCATCGTTCGTTCTCCCTTGTTTGTCGTACAGAAAGCCCGCTTTGAGAAGGGCAAGGAGCTGCTGGAGGCCGAGTTCCGCAACCTGCTGACCCGCTACAGTAAGCCCGTGCCCCCGATCCTGATCCTGGATGCCCTAACCGTGGACGACGAGCTGGAGGTCCAGGAGGAGGTGATGCTGGAGCACCTACCTGAGGCAGTGCTGCAGGACATCATCTGCATCTCCGGCTGGCTGGTGGAGTACGGACGCAACCAGGGTACAGGGGATTGCGCGTGCATGCACACAATGAACACGCATACACACAATCACGTGCGAAACACACTCACAAACCCTTGCACACGCTAGCAAGCACACCCTCACAAATGTGCAAACACACACGCTCACATGTACACACACACACACACACACACACACACACACACACACACACACACACACACACACACACACACACACACACACACACACACACACACACACACACACACACGCACACACACCAAAAATGAGGGCAATTCTAGTTGAAACACATTCAATAATTTTGAGGTGTTTCATTATCACCCCGAGGAAGGCAGCAATTCCCTGTGTGAGTCTCCATTACAAAGTGTACCCCGGAGGCAGCTTTAACAAGACTCAGATGCATGCAGTTAATGTTCCCAGAGAAACCCCAAGACATCAGTAGCAGGCCTGTTAGCACGCTCATTACAATCCTGTCTATACCATACAGTCAAGTGAGTGAATGTGTTGTCAGCATCAGTTCCGAACAATGTCCTTTGAAAAATGTATATAATACTTGCATTGTTTTTCCCCAATCTCACTCTCTTCCCGTAGATTTTATGAACGTGTATTTCCAGATCCGCTCCAACCAGCTTGACCGCTCCATCAAAGGCTTGAAGGACCACTTTCGCAAGAACAGCGCCTCGTCGGGGGTGCTGTACTCGCCCGCTGTCCAGACCAAACGCAAGGACACCCCCACCAAGAAGGCTCCCAAGAGACCAGGTCAGTCCCCCCCCCCCCTTTGGGAAATAACTCCCAGGGTCCCCGTGATTTCTTCGCTCTCCCCACTGCTTTCACCACTCAGGGTCCCGGATCATTCAGGCCAAACTAAAATGATTACTTTCATTTTTACGATCGCTCACCACGCCCCATTTCACGCGTCATGCCACGCTCGGAAACCAACTCCGAAAGAGGTCAAAACCGCTCTGATTCGTGGATCCCCCTTTCATTGTTATTGTCGTGTCGCTCATGTGCCTGGCAGTTGATGAGAGTGCACGTACCACACAGCAGGAGGCGTACGTTACTTTGATCAAAAGCCGACACTGGTCCCTCTCTCCCTCCCCTGCCCCCAGCCCCCCCACTCCATCCCCATCATGGACCTTATACACCCTCCTGACCCCCTCACTAACCTTTCCTCCTCTCCTTTCCTTCTAAATCATTGTGTGGCGATGACAGTCTACATATCAGGTAAAGAGAAGGCGGCCTTGTTGTTTAATCTTTGTTAAGTGTGTGTGTCTTGTGCGGCCATTGCTCGCTAGCAGTCTGACGGATGCAGCGGTACACGTTAGTCGACAGCACCTGAAGAGATTGCTTTTTTTGCACTTTTAACGCTGTTGTAGTAGTTGTAGCGGGCATAGTGGCATCATAGCACAGATGTAAATACATTTGGTATTATAGTGGCATTATGGCATAGGTTAGTGGTATTTCCCTCCCACTTTGGCTGTTGTTTTTGAATTAAGTTGTAAGAACTGTGGGTGAATTAGCTTATTGATGCTCAGGGTTTTTGCTTGCCCTGCTGTTCGTGGAGACGCCACTAATGACATTTAAGACGCCGCTTCTTTAATATCATCTAACTGAATCCATATGGACTCACCGCATGAGTTCACTGCTTAATGCGCTTCCACACGTAATCGTCGCAGTTGCAGATTCGCTGGATGTTATTGAGGCATTTCTGGCAAATGCAATTAAATCCTTACTCGTTGACGGCAGCCATCGCCTGCTCTAATAACAATTCATTATTTTGTCCACCATAACCCTCTACATTTTTATGATTAGGTTTCATTTATTTGCTACTCCACTAACGCCATTGCATTCTTTTACTTGCAATCTTTATTGTCGTCAATTGTCTTCTCTCTTCTCTGTGCATCCCTAAACCATGTAACAAAATGTTTGTAATAATTGTCATAACAATATGTAATTAGTATTTGTAATTATAATGGCTGGTTTTGTGTTTTTTTTCCCCCCTCCCAAACCTAACCTGTTTATTGTGCCTTTTTTTAATTTTGTGTTAGGTATTGTATGTTTTTTGTACACAGACACACACATGGTAGATCTAGCTGCTCCTGTCTCTCTCTATAGCGGTGCTCTTGTCCTACTGTGGTGTATCAGGGCTGGGGGTCTTGTCCTGCCCGGTGGTGGGATGGTGTGTTTGTCCGTGTTTCAATACTCACCCCTTAGCTCTACCCCCCCCCCCCCCCTCCTTTCTTTTTTCTTCTCTTTCCCTCCTCCTCCTCCTCCTCCTCCTCCTCCTCCTCCTCCTCTCGTTTCTCCTCTTTGGCTGCTTCGGGACGCTGGTGGTTGCCATGGGGACTCTCTTGCTCCCCCCTCACTGTGTGTGTGTGGTGGACACCAGGGACCATTCGCAAGGCTCAGAACCTTCTCAAACAGTACTCACAGCATGGGCTGGATGGGAAAAAGGGGGGCTCTAACCTCACTCCTATGGAAGGTAACGCACCTATGGTGTACTCTTCGGTGTCTCTCTCTGTGTCTGTCTGGTCTTCTGTTGGTCTGTCTGTCTGTGGGACACACACACACACACACACACACACACACACACACACACACACACACACACACACACACACACACACACACACACACACACACACACACACACACACACACACACACACACACACACACACACACACACACACTAGCCGTCTCTTAGACATAATTTGAAGGCAGAATTAATGGAACGTCATTGATTCACGAGTTCCAAATTTGACCATAGATGGATGACTCCGTTTGGGAATGAAGCGGACCATTTATAGTCATCCTCCTAGTTGGTCCGTACCGAACAATGGAATCCGCTGATTCCAGTGTTCGGTACGGACCCACTTTGGGTAGGGCCTTCACAAACTACAAACAAACACACACACGGTTACACTCACACATCTCTCCGGGTGCTCTCTCAGTCCATGCCCCCCTGGGCTCCACTCTACGCAAAGCGGGTGCCCCCCCCTCTCGCCCCTAGCGCCCCCCCCCCCCACCCCCCCACCCCCCCATTTCCTCCTCTCCGTCCCTCTTCTCGGGTGCTTGGTGGTGGTCCGCAGATAGATGTTAAGTCCAGACTCTAGGGGGGTGGGGGGCGTCCCTCAGTGGACCCCCGGTGATGTTTCATTAAATCTCAGGCTAACCCCCCAACCCACCGCTACCATCCAACCCAAACCACCAGATCACGACCCGCGGGTCAAACATCACTCTGACGCCCTGAACGAGAAGCACGGGGCTGCCTCGGGTAAGCGGGCCGGCGACCAGACCCACCTCACACGCATGAAGAGAAACACTGTGGCTCCTCGTCACGGCTATCGGATAAGAGGAGTTAGTTCAGGACCATGAAATCGTTTCAAAAGAGATACACTAATTATTTAGATTGAGAAGATGATCCACGAGAAATCGTTTGTTAAGTGTTTATACAATACAAGTCGAATAATAATATTTTATAACACTGCTTATAATATGGCTTCCAACTAATCTAGGCCAGTACCAGCTTTGAGAACAGGGGAAGAAGAGGCCAATAGTTCTTATCCTTAAAATGACTGAACTGTATATTATTATAATGATAACAGGTATCCTAGCCATGACGTGAAAGTGTATCTTTAAGAAGCGAACGCGAGCACAATATCACAACATAATGTCTAAAGCATGTTCTAGTTTTTTTTAACATGAGTCATAGGCCAGTGCAGTAACGGACACACCATCATGACGTTCCTGGCCGTTTGAAATGCCGAGCGGTCTCTGAACCCCCCCCCCCCCCCGCCGTCTGCCTCCCAGGGAAGGATGACGTGCTGGACATAGAGATCGACTCGTACATTCACTGCATCAGCGCCTTCGTCAAGCTGGCCCAGAGCGAGTATGCGCTGCTGACGGAGATCATCCCCGAGCACCACCAGAAGAAGACCTTCGACTCCCTGATCCAGGTCAGCCCTGGCGCCACTGTGTCGTAAACGTGTCAATCCCTTTTAAACACACTGTTTTTCAGATAATTATTTGTTCGGTTCAAAGAGAGATGCACCACTGTAATTTTGAATTGGTGCATATTTTTGCAAATGAATTGAGTTACAAATGTAGACACACCTAGGGCATGTTGTACTTTCTCCTCATTGTGACCAAGTCACAGAACGAAGTCGGGGGCTCTTAGACTATATTTCAATGTTCTGCTACCACAAAACTAACTTTAAACTATAAGCCAAGAGTTTGGGGGAATCTCATTATTTTGTAATAAAACAAGTTTAGTTATTTTTAGCCTTATGAGAAACAAAGGATTGTTCACAATACGAGGTAGTGGCTTTGTGTGTGTGTGTTTGTATATGTGTATGTCTGTGTGTGTGTGTGTGTGTATATATATTGTACTAGATGACAATCATGTTCAAACTGCACCTTAACCGCTCTTTTGCACTCCTGTTTAGATCTCAACCACATTTCGTTGTCTCTGTCCTTGTACTCTGCACAATGACAATAAAGTTTAATCAGAATATACATATACTGTATATATATACATATACAGTATCTATATATACACACCGCTGCCTGCAATTGGTCGACAACGCCACGTCAATGACTGTGTGTGATCCCACCGTGACACACGTCATCTCACCATGACACACGTCATCTCCCCGTGACCCGCGTCATTAAACTTTCCACGGGATGCCATAGACAATATGGTATCCCGTGGAAACCGCCCCTGTTCAACAGCCTACGCACACACACGGCAATCTGGGTTTTCCCCTGGGCCTTGACGTTTTCCCCTGCGACCTTCCTCCTCCCCGCCACAGGAGGCGCTGGACAACCTGATGCTGGAGGGAGACAACATCGTGTCGGCGGCGCGCAGGGCCATCATGAGGCACGACTACTCGGCCGTCCTCACCATCTTCCCCATCCTCAAGCACCTGAAGAACTCCAAGTCTGACTTCGACAGCACCCTCCAGGTAGGCGCCGGGACGTCCCGTACACACGGTACCAGGCCGCGCTGAGCGATGGTCTGAGCGGCGGTATGAAACCAATGAGGCTACGGAAACGTGGCTGACCCCAGGGACACTCATTGGTAGACGATGCAGCGTTTGGTGGTGTTGTAGTTGTTGTTGTTGTTGTTGTTGTTGTTGGTTGTTTATGTTGGTGGTGTGAATCCAGGGGACGGCGGCTAGCACTAAGAACAAACTGCCCACTCTGATCACCTCCATGGAAAGCATAGGAGCCAAAGCTCTGGAGGAGTTTGCAGACAGCATCAAGGCAAGACCCCTTATATATATCATAGATATTAGGTTGAATATAGTAAATACAATGAATATTCCTTTTTATTTTATTGTACGTATATATTCAGCTCTCAAAACATATATTGTCTAACCCCCCTACATGTTTGTTTTTTTACCATAGAACGATCCGGATAAGGAGTACAACATGCCCAAGGATGGAACTGTCCACGAACTGACAAGCAATGTAAGCCATTGCAGTGTTGCTTCTGGTTGTGTGTTTGTGTGTATACACAGCAGTACAAACTCACAAACACCTGCCTACTAGGGTATCTCGCTCTCTCTTCTTGCTCGCTCACTCGCTCGCTGTTGTTACTTCCTCAGGCAGGGATAGAGACCCCTTAGTAACAGCTCATTGAACAGCACTACCTTAGTCAAATAGACTGAAGTGGCTCTGGTCAATGTTTTCATCATCTCTCTCTCTCTCTCTCTCTCTCTCTCTCTCTCTCTCTCTCTCTCTCTCTCTCTCTCTCTCTCTCTCTCTCTCTCTCTCTCTCTCTCTCTCTCTCTCTCTCTCTCTCTCTCTCTCTCTCTCTCTCTCTCTCTCTCTCTCTCTCTCTCTCTCTCTCTCTCTCTCTCTCTCTCTCTCTCTCTCTCTCTAATATTCACAGGCCATCCTGTTCCTGCAACAGCTGCTGGACTTCCACGAGACGGCAGGAGCCATGTTGGCCTCTCAAGGTAGAGCCAAGTCGCTTTGAGGGACGCCAGAGACACGCTTCCATCATCTTAGCCTTGAATAAGATACCATTTTATATGCATGTGAATTTTAAATAAGGATACGCAAGAATCCATGAAGAATGATCACTGCATTTGTAATTGTGGGTACTGGTTTGAAAAGATTCATTATACATAATTTCTGTAGTACTATATGTCCATACTCTCAACCTTCACCCCTCAGTCGTTCCAGGACCCAGCCATCGGTCTCTTTCCTCGGCTTGCCTTGCATGCAGTCTTTTAAGGGGCAGTGAACCCAAAATCTTTTTTCCGAGGCACGTCGACGTCAAAACAAAGGGACTCCATTAGTGGTGTGTGTGGATGTGTGGAGCTCCATCTTGATGGATATTTCTCTGAGCTTCTCGGATATTTATGATATAACGCCGTAATGTCTTGCGCATTTCATACATGCATACGTACATCGATCACTCTTAACGCTCCTACACAATGACGGTAGTCTAATAGCTTTAAATAAACCTCTCAAAGTTGGCGTGGGTCATCAGCATGGGTATAACTGGCCCCCTCCTTCCCGGAATTCATAGTTTTATCTTATTTATTTTATGTTCCCGATTTATATTTTAGAATTTGCTAAAACAGGGGGTTCACCTTCCCTTTAAAAAATGTCGTGCAATTTTCCAATCTAACCTCTGGCAAAGGTCACTGTCACTTTATTTTATAATCGATTGCAAAAACAGCATCCAGTCGAATTCCTCTTCCTTCCGCCCGTTCCCCTCGCCATCTCCTCCTGCCCATGCGTAATGTCTGCATACTTCTTCCTCCTCCTATCCCTTTCTGTTCTCCAGCAATGTGGTCTTGACCTCTCATCGCACCCTGTCCGTCTCTCTGTCTGTCTCATCCCTGTTCGCTACTTGGCTTGTTCTGTACTAACAAAATTATCTTCTAACCTATTGCACCTTTTTTTTTCTCTTCTCTCTTCTTCTCTGGCTCTTGTCTTTCTCTTTCGCCTTGCCTCTGCCCGCTTAGTACTGGGCGACACTTACAATATACCTTTAGACCCCCGAGGTAAGCAAAAGATGGCCCTGGAACAAGACCCCCTACCCCCCCCCCCCCCCCGTTTTACTCTTTTTGATGAAGTTGATATTTTCTTAGCTTTACATGTTTTTATTTCTCCTAGGGATTAATTTGTAAAGTGTATCTAATCAGTGATGATTGTGATCTTAACAATTGCTTCTCTTTAACGAAAACAAAATGAGTTTGAACAGTGGCACAGTTCTGTTTCTTTGATACACAAATGACTAGCAGTTTCTTTGTGTGGTCTGCCATGGAAACCGTTTCATTATCGTCTGGTGAATTGAAATCTGTGAGTTTGTTTCTTTAATGGAAGAGGAAACTTCCCCAATATTAAGCCAATGGAAAATAGAGCGATATCCAACAATGTTTAAAAAAATGTATAAATGCAAATGTTTGACACATCAGGTGGCCCGCTGCTCATGTTAAGTGTTATAAATGTACGTGTTGTTCCAGAGACCAGCTCCTCCGCCAGCAGCTACAGCTCAGAGTTCAGCAAAAGGCTCCTTAGCACGTATATATGTAAGTGGAATAATAGTAAAAACTAAAAACAAACCCTCACAGTCACAGCATCGGAACAACGACATGTGTCGCTCTGCTTTGTGTGGTGTTTGTGTGTGTCCAGGCAAGGTGCTGGGAAACCTACAGCTCAATCTGCTCAGCAAGTCCAAGGTGTATGAGGACTCTGCTCTGAGTGCCATCTTCCTGCACAACAACTACAACTACATCCTCAAGTCCCTGGAGAAGTATAAGCACTCGTTTTGTCATTGGGGTTTTTCCACGCAATTGCCTAATTTATTCTCACAATGTGATTATAGTGTTAATTAGAACACTGATACCATTATCAAACTTGAAAACAATTTACTATTGTTCAAAGTATTGTTTAAAGTAATCAAATACCAAAATCGAATAATTGTTTTTAATAATACTATAAAAATTATACAAAAAAGATGTTCTAATTTAATATGTTAATAATAATACAAATTTCTTGGCTCCACTATGATGCAGGGCCAGCTGTTTTTACATTACTACAGTACAGTTTCCCTTTAGTAAGGCTCTAGTCTCAAGTTGTTCATGTCCTCCCTCTGTGACCTGTGACCTCTCAGATCGGACCTGATCGCCCTGGTGAAAGTGACCCAGAAGAAGGCTGAGGTTTCCTACAGAGAGCTGATCGAGCAGCAGATCCAGATGTACCAACGCAGGTAAAAAAACAACGACACAACATCAGGAACAACGACTTGCGTGTGTGATCTAGGGTCCCGACCTGACGTCTTCTTACCCTTGTGTTCTCTCCCAGCTGGTTCAGGGTCACGGAGCATCTGACCGACCGGAACATGCCCGTCATCCAGCCTTACAACAAGGTCAGCCTACACAGATTGAGGGAACGAGGAACCAGGAATCATGCCTCGTTCTTTTGATTTAAATAGACATGAACAGATTCTCATTAAAAAAAATGGCCGAGAGGCCAAGCAAAGCAAAAGGAAAGAAATATTATACGTTCAGGAAAACAAGGTTGACGCTTTTATATGTGCTACGTTTCAGCTCAAAGACAAAGAGCGGCAAGTGATCAAAGACAAGTTCAAGGTAAGGTCCGGATGAGGGGTACACACTGCAGGGTCTCACTGCTTCTGGTCATTGTTTCAAGAAATGCTTAAAAATAGCCTCCCCATTTCCATAAACAAATCCTCACCTCCACCCCCACCACCAGGGCTTCAACGACGGCCTGGAGGAGCTGTGTAAGACCCAGAAGGGCTGGGCCATCCCGGACAAGGAGCAGCGAGACTTCATCCGCCAGGCCCAGAAGAGGGTGGTGTCTGAGGGCTACAGGGCCTTCCTGCACAGGTGACTAGCGGGGTGCTGTGTTCAGCTGGCTACGCACAGGGCTCCTAGGTTCCAGAGCAACTGCAACAGAGCAAATACAACAAACACAGGGTAGTTCTGAGCCATGAAGTTAAAAAAGTCAAGGCACTACGACTAATTAGTTGGTGTTAAGAAAATATGAAAAGCACAAATACACAGTTAGTAGTTACACATTTTTTCTTTTTTTAATGTCGAATCAAATATGTACTTCTACATATACATATCAGTCATATGTTTTGTATAAATATCATGCATTTTATTTGTCCTAGGTGGCAATTGGGTGTGTCAAATCAAAGGACAGGGTTAGGGTTACAGGACAGGAGAAATTGAATTAGTATAAAAACAATAAAACATTAAAGAGTTATTGGGCCGATGTTGCTGTGCCGAACTTTCCACACGAGAGAACCTGTAGTTTGTTTGTTGTTAAAATTACGTTACGGACGGTGCACTTTTCTAGAACAAGAGATATTGATGGACGCATGAATATATAATTCTAAAAATAAATAAAACAACTAGATATGGTAGATACAAGTTCATGTTGTTGTTGTTCTTTTGTTGCGTAGATGCGCCAACATCCAGTTCACCAAGAACCCGGAGAAGTATCACAAGTACCGGCCGGAGCAGGTGGAGGACATGATCGAACGGCTGTTTGACACCTCTGCTTAAGCGCCCCGCCCACAAATCCTCACATGGACGGCCAACCCCTCCCTTCCTCCAGCACTAAAGAAACCCCTAGTTACAGCCACCCCCCCCCCCCCTAACAACAAATAAACCTTCTCTGAAGACCCCCCCTAATGCCACGATCCTGTATGTGTCCTAATGAATGTTGGTGTGATTCTTTTTTGTACAAATATATGACAATTATGTATTTATATGTAATTTACTTGGATGACTCCAAATCGAATCAGATGAATAAAGGGAACCTGTATCACTGATTATTGTTTTCGTTTTTTGATGAATAGAGCCTGTTCTATTGCAGACAGGCAGCACATCCATACACAGATCCTTCTTGGCCTGCATTTATATCGATTTTCTATCCCGTGCTCCCTCAATAAATAAGTACAGTTAGAACCTCACATTCACCCATTCACAGTCGCAAGCCAACGGCGGTGTCCACCATACCTGCTTGGAGGAGCAGTCAGGGGAGGTGTCCAGCTCATGGACACCATGACCCTTTTAGCTGTGAGGAAGCAGGCATCGATTAAGCTCAAAGCAGCCATAAAGGTGTCATTATAAACGTAGAGAAGCCTATGTATATTTATAGTAGTTTGTCTGATTTAGTATTGGATCTTACTTTTTAAGAATGTATATATTGAGTGTAGGACATCAATGACATTATAAATGGGATGGGTGTGTGAGCATCTTGGTGTGAAGAATCACACTAGACCCACAGCCTGCCAATACATCAATCATCAGGTAATCTGTTTTGTACAGAAGGGGCTCTCCGTATAACTCCGGACACTTGGCAACTTGGCCTAGATGGAAAATTTGTTATGAAGTGTTCTGATGTGGCAGACAACACGATTTTGGTGGTTACAATTCCGTCTGAAAGAGATGTAGGCCTACAGATTGTTATGGTTACTTTTTTAATTATTGTAACTACATAGATAAAAAACAATGAGTGATTTCTGTTATTTTATTGTATTGTATTTTATACATTTATTTTGTCCCTTTAACGTTGTTTGACCCAACTAAACCAACAGCAGAAGCAAAAAATTTTTTTGTTTTTCTTACGGATAAGAACCATACCAAAAACCACATACAACTCAATATAGTCCACCACATCACATACAAATTCCAAGGTTTTGGAACATTCTAATGTTGCTTTGGATGTTAAGTCCAGTTTCGTTTTTGGCACATCCCTTTCGACAGAAGTTGCATAAACAATCTGAATTACTGTGAATTGCTCTCTGATGTAATAAAGAAACATTGCTCTCACTTCTGTTGACTCAATGCACAATTCGTTTGCTCATTCGACAGGTGTTCCTCAAGCCCCAACACAAAGCCTTCCAACTGAAAAAGTTATCAGACCTTGAATAAAAACAAAGTCAAGAATATTCCTTAATAGATGAATAAGGGATATGGACGGTTATGCAAGACACTAGTTCCTGCGCAATCATTCTGTTTCAGGTCGATGTTATTTAACCGCTAAGTGGAGCCTGCAGTTTGGCATTGATCTTTTTAGATTAAAATGTCAAAAGTGGCCTTATGTACAATAGGCTTCGAATAAATCTGTCTTCCTTAGTGATTAATGAAGGCTGGCTACTTAACCTGGCATCTGCAGCTGCCCAGCTCCAACCGCATGGTCATATGTTATCAGCCTTTCTCGACTACTGTGCGCGGATGTGTTGGTGTGTTTGTGTGTGTGTGTGTGTGTGTGTGTGTGTGTGTGTGTGTGTGTGTGTGTGTGTGTGTGTGTGTGTGTGTGTGTGTGTGTGTGTGTGTGTGTGTGTGTGTGTGTGTGTGTGCGTGTGTGTTTGTGCGTGTGTGGGTTTGACACTTGCAGTTGATTTGCTTCTGAACGGCAGGATTACGCGGAGGAGTATCAATACACATCAACGTCACAAGTTATCACTAAGGATTAGAAGGATGCAATAAAAACATAGATGGGATCTGCTATCTGAAAACACACAGTGGAAGATGACGCCTATGACAATCCTCCTTTGTGTGTGCGCCAAAGAGCAGATCCGGAGCAATAAAATCAGAGTAGTTCGGCAATTATTAGGGTTTATTATCTGGTTGTATTTCCATAAAGCACTAAAATGTAATTTGAAATATAATTATTTCGAACCCATTATGCTCTCTCTCTCTCTCTCTCTCTCTTGATGCTTTTGAGGCAGAATCTCTGTCACCGTGACTCATGCATGCTGTTATCTTTCTTAGTGTTACATCCCGCAGGGGCTTGGTGTGTTAGTTGTAAGAACGATGATGTGGTCTGAATAATCATCAAATAATCCAGTTGAAGTCCATGAGTGTGAGGGAGAGAAAATGTATAGCCTTTCTAGTTTAGCTTTTTCAGAGTGCCAGTTTTATAATACAGTAGTAATGTTGATTACTCTCCACACCATATCTTGCATTGCTGATAATGAAGATAATTTGGTTTAGAAGGCCTCTAAAATGCCTTCTAAATCCCATCCACATCATCAGCTTTCCCTGAAGCAATCCCTTTGGGATATGACTGATAGCGTAAATAAATAAGGAGGTTACTTATCATCAATGCCATACAGGATATTTACAGTATTTCAACAGCACATTGTCACCCAGTGTATTGTTGCAGGAAAATGAAGCAGCCTTATTTTTCCAAGAACCCGCATCGCATCCCGGGCGCTTGCCCCCGTTGCCTCCAGAGCTGTTTATTCTGGTAACGCCTTGTTCCCAAATAGGGAGGCTTTCTGTGTAATCGCTTGTTGAAACCATTTAACTACCCTTTCATTATGGGATGATTTCATTTCCAACCGTTGCTGTCTTCATTTAAGCATCCGCTTTACAACCCAAATGGGATTTCAAGTTGGTATTTGATGTCAACGTCAACAAAAGGTCAATGACCTTAAAAGGCAGTGTACAGCACAGGATTTTGCCATCATACAAAAAAACAAAAGGGTTCTTTCATTCCTGATCTATTGACATCAAGTTAACGCTGTCCAGAAATTAACAACATAATCTGTGACCATCTAGGCATGGATCAATACACAGCAGTATCATTAAATAATGCACATGTACACCTTGCTCAGATCACAGTAATAAAAACACAGGGACAACACATTCTTTTGCAAGAAAAGCAAGCACTTGCATTCAGCTTAAACCTCCTCTTTCTAGCAATTCCATAAGGAGGGTGTAGAAAGTAAGAGTCTCTTCATCTAGCCAGTACATAATATGAGCAATAGTAAACTTTAGCACTGCACTCATGCATCAAATTGGGAATGAAGTAGAATGTATTAATTCCTGTTTAAATGGTTTAACATTCACCCTATTCTCATCCCCTCCCTTAAAGGCCTCCGTCTATATCCCCCCAGAGTTGATTGGGAAAAGGTTGGGGGGGTGGGATTAGCATTAAATGATCTTCTTTCATCTATCAATAAAACAACTGATCCCCTCAGACCAACTGGGGGGCCAATCTCACCCAGGTCATACATCACACCTTGTTGATCAACTTAGAGGGAGTCGACCCAAAACAGAAAGTGTACCTTTCTGTTTTGTATAACGTAGAGAACAGGTGTTTTGTTATAATGTTGTTTGGGATCATTTAAACAAAGAGCAATACAGTCAGCAGCGTTAAAGACTAAGAGTCAACCAGGTAGCAGGACGGGGCAGGTTGTTCGGGTATCCTTCAAGAGCCTGCGAATAAAGGAACAAACATTTTTGCCTGGCTCCTCTGGTCAGCCCGGGACAAAGTACTCGGAAACCGCACCTAGTTCTGAAGGATCCTCCATGGCGAGCTAGCCGACCATGAGTAAACAAGAAGGACCTTCCTCTACACTACAGGAACTACACTAGAATGTGCATGCATGTTAGGGCACTTCGATGCCTCCGCGTTGGGGGGGGGGGGGGGGGGAGGGGAAACAAGGGTTCCCCGCGGGCCAGCTCCTCAGTTGGAGGTCTCCGCGCTGCTGGCCGTGTGGACGGCCTTCCTGGAGGCGGCGTGGGGCCTGTTCCCCGCCCCCTTCTTCAGCGCGCAGCAGAACAGCTTGCCGAAGCCCTTGCGGAAGTGCCTGGAGACCAGGGCGTACACCACGGGGTTGAGGCAGGAGTTCACGTAGGCCAGCAGGTGCGAGAGGATGCGCAGCGCGTAGGTGGTGTGGTTGAGCGGGAACGGGCCGAACCACATGCACAGCACCAGCAGGTGGTGGGGCAGCCAGCAGAGGCCGAAGAGCGCCGCCACCGCGACGAGCATCTTGGTGACCCGCCGCTTGGCCCGGCGGGACTCCGACACGTCGGGGGTCCGGGGGGGGTCAGCGCTGGTCCACAGGTGGCGCACGGTGCGGGCGTAGGTCACGCCCAGCACGGCGAAGGGGAGGAGGTAGCCGAAGACCAGGGTGCACATGTCCATGGCGAGGCGGGGCGCGGGCTCCCACACGGGGAGGCAGGCCCGGCCGCCGCCCAGCTCCACCTGGCGGTAGTAGCTGAGGTAGGGCCCGGAGAAGAGCAGCGCCAGCAGCCACACCAGGGAGATGGACGCCAGGGCATTCCTGGGCGTCCTCATCTGCCTGGAGTGCAGCGGGTAGCAGATGGCCTGGTACCTGCTTCCACAGGGCGGCAGCGCAGCGGTTATATTTAACTTTATATTTAATAAAGTATGGAAGGGTTTTGTTATGTTTGTTTGCGTAAGACTTTAGGCAGCTGCCAAACGGGCTGAGAATCGTCTAGATTGTCATGTGTTTAGGTCAAAAATTGGAAATCAATATACATAATTTGGATGAAAGTGTACTGATGTATATAGAATGAATTAATTGTAGTCCATATGAATCACTGCAATAAATCACTACAGCAAAACACAACGGCAATAATAATATAAGTGATTGTTAAATGTTTATAGAGCTCTAATGTTTACAGCCCATTCAGTTAAGTTGCATTGTGCCTTTGACACACCCTTTGCATTACGAATCAATGACTTGCACATCTCGGAGATTAATAAATAACGCACCTGTCCAATGACACAGCTGCCAGGGTGAAGATGCTGGCGTGCATAGTCAGAAATATAAGAAAGTGGACCACTTTGCAGAACACCGGGCCGAACACCCACTCGTCCATGGTGTAAATGGTGGCTTGAAAGGGCACACAAAAGACAATAAAAGACAGGTCTGCAATCCCCAGGTTAAAAATAAACAAACTTGTCGTCTTGGTGTTCATCTTCCCAGTGCGAAAAAGCACAGCAAGGACCAGACAGTTTCCCACCGTGCCGACCAGGAAAATCAGCGAGAACGCCAGAGAAATGAAAGCGGTCTCGAGTTTCCATGCGACCGTGGTGGAGTTACAAGAGAAAAGATCCATGTTTGCATCATTTACACCCATTGTCCAAAACCAGCGGACTGAGGAAAAAGTGTGCAGGGGGTAAGAATAGGATGCGAATGACCTCAAGAGCAGCACCGTTTGGTCATGCCAGGGTGGTAGCAGCAGCACGTTAAGAAAGACCTGCACACGGTTTACAATCCCAATCGATCAATGCAAAACATGGGTCGTCTCGTCCTTCTGCAGCCACTTCACATTTTCGAAGCAGCAACTTTTGTAGTTTGTCCTTCGTTGGCCTATTAGAATAAGCTAAAGTGTTATCGAAGCGTAATGACGCTGTTTCAATTCGCTGACAATAGCAGATAATTAGTTATACAAACGTTGTCATCTTAATTGGACTAGCCGGCGACTAGGGCACGGTGGGTAGCCTACCTGGTTGATGAGTAGACGAACACGTGTGTGTCTGAAATCTTCCAATTCTGGATTGGTAGTGTTTGGCGCCGTCAAGTGGACTCATTTTGTACAACCCGTTTGAAACTTGGCCGGTGTAAGTTCCATATTGGCTCGGCTACCAGATCGGCTCGGGGTCCGTCGTCTGCTGATTACGTCACACAATACGCTATCTACAGCAATAAGGTCTTTTATGGCTTAAATTAAAGAGCCTGTAATGATCTTTCATTTTGAACATAGACCATTCCCAACCTATCTGTATGGATAGTTTTCTTCTAAAAACAAAACATCCCTCGGAATCATCTTGGCTGTTAAGATAAGCCGTCCGTGTTGCCAGATTGGGCACATTTTCAGCCTGATTTGGCTACTTTGAATCACGTTAGGCTGGAAAAACGGGATATATGCCCAATCTGGCAACACAAACCGAAACTAGACAGACCTACTCGCGCTCACACATGTGCTCGCTGTGGTTGCTATGACGACAGCCAGAGCTACAGCACAAAACAGCCAATCACAACTGTCCCTTAGCAGCCAATCACAATGTAGCCTACGCCCATTCAAGCGTACAGCCAATGATATTGTGTAACGTAATCAGCAGACGACGGACCCCGAGCCGATCTGGTAGCCGAGCCAATATGGTACTTACACCGGTTCGTGATTCTTCAGCCCAAGCATGCTGGACATTCTACAGTCCACCAGATGTCGTCAGCGTATCTGTCTGTCCGACATGCCTGTTCGATTTATTCTGGGCGGTAAAAATAAGCCTGTTGGTCCGAGCTGATGCTGATGACTTTATGAAAAAAAGTTTTGAAAGCGATAACATTACTTTTTTTAATTCTGCAGAAAGCCCTGACTTCCAGATGTAGGGCTGATTGTATCAATAAGATTGAGTTAAATGTTACGTTTGCATTTGTATACAATTCAATTCCTTCAGTAGTTTTGTTTCGTCTTGGCACGGGAATGCTTTTTTTTTAAACAAATTAAACAAACATTAGTTAAAAAGGTCAAAACAAATGAGTAAACCATCCGCCCGATGTCTTACTTATACTGTGGTTGTAGGAACTACATTCCAACCCATGTTAAGGAAAGGAACAAAAACATCTGTTGTACTATGTATGATATGACGTGAGCCATGCAGGCTTCACTTATCCGCTGACAGGGGCCAGATCACTGTGTGTGCCGAGAGAAGCCGAGCGGCTCGCAGTACAGATGAGCATCGATGCACCTCAAACAGTTAAATATTTAGTTTGGTGAAGCTCAGCTAGTCTACCGGCACACAATTAATCTCCTCAAATGAGAGAGTTGGGTCAAACAAACCATTATTCTCTCTAGGGAGAACATGCTTGTGTGTGTAGTGGTGTTTGTGTGTGTGTGTGTGTGTGTGTGTGTGTGTGTGTGTGTGTGTGTGTGTGTGTGTGTGTGTGTGTGTGTGTGTGTGTGTGTGTGTGTGTGTGTGTGTGTTTTTGAGAGAGAGAGTGAAGTGGTGTGGTGTGCGAAAATCTTTGTGTGTGTGTGTGTGTGTGTGTGTGTGTGTGTGTGTGTGTGTGTGTGTGTGTGTGTGTGTGTGTGTGTGTGTGTGTGTGTGTGTGTGTGTGTGTGTGGGGGGGGTGTGTGTGTGGGTGTGGGGGGGGTGTGTGTGTGTGTGTGTGTGTGTGTGTGTGTGTGTGTGTGTGTGTGTGTGTGTGTGTGGGGGTGTGTGTGTGGGGGTGTGTGGGGGTGTGTGTGTGTGTGCATGTATGTGTGTGTGTGTGTGTATGTGTGTGAGGGTGTGCGAATTGCCGTTGGACGGTCTGTGTGTGTCTGTTTGTGTGCGTGTGTGTGTGTCCGTGCGAGTGTGTTTACTTCAGAATGTCATTGAGCATAGGAGTCTTCCAAGCTACAATTGGGAGTAGAGTTAAATTCCATACAAAGAAAATAAATCATTCCGGTAGTTTCTTTTTTCTCAGGA
>NC_079429.1:9243030-9310530 GCF_026213295.1 Gadus chalcogrammus
CTATCATTGAGACATCTCCGTGATAGCACTACCTTTCCTTTCTGTTTACACTATCACATGAACACTGCATTACTCATTAGACCTTATCACCCAACCAGGCCTTTCACATCTTTTACGATTTCCCCATAAAAAACTCTGAACAGGCGTGGTTCCTTGACAGTGGAGAGTATTTTCTTCTGGAAATACTTGTCATACTTATCTTACATATGAGTGACCATGGTGTTATTCTGTGTTACCTATGACTATTGTTTTGTGGTACACATAACATTGTTATTATCGTAATGCACTTTCTTCAGAATCTTTCCTCAATCCTGCACCTCAAATCTCTATTATCTTAGGGTCGATTTTCTAATGTCAATTGTATGCTCTATTCTCACCCTTACTTTTTTTTTTTTTTAAACACTGCCCTGTAAGGTGACCTTGAGTGCTATGAAAGGCGCCCTCAAATAAAATTGATTATTATTATTATTATTACTCGTGAGTCATTACACTTTTGAGGTGTAATGTTCTGACGGACTGAAGACTCATTCATGTGACGCTGCACCTACGGCCTGCCTTTACGTGTGCTTGGCACACTCTGAGCAACGGTGGAGCAGGTGAGAAGGTCCTGAAACAGAGCTGCTATTTTGGAGGTGCTCAGACCACCTTTTAAGGGGTGTGGACCTTCGGGCCAGCACTTATTTAACCACATCTCCTTGACGCCTGCATTCTGAAGACCGCTATATTCTGCTACACCACACGTCAGGTATACACAGCTAATTTAAGAAGCAAACTGAAAAATGCCAACTTCAATATTGATACAATTATTCATTTTTTAAGTTTTTGTAGACAAGTAGACAATGACAAAGACAGTGTCACCCTACATACCCCATCCCTAGGGTTTTGTATTTGTGAAATTAATTGTGTCAATTTCTAAAGAACTAGGACTGATAATACTACGAGACATACTACGAATGTGAGGCTGCCCTACTTATCACCCAATATCTGACCAACAACATGCCCTCGGTAGCATTTAAGTTACCTCAAAATTATCTTAGGGGTCTTGCCTGAAAACAACGACTTTGATTTGATAGTCCTGATCACCTGTGGAGGTTAGAGGTTAATTTGCCTTTAAGAATAATTCATCTCTCTTTCTCTCCCTCTCTCCCGCTCTCCCGCTCTCCCGCTCTCTCCCTCTCTCTCCCTCTCTCCCTCTCTCCCTCTCTCCCTCTCTCTCTTTCTCTCTCTCTCTCTCTCTCTCTCTCTCTCTCTCTCTCTCTCTCTCTCTCTCTCTCTCTCTCTCTCTCTCTCTCTCTCTCTCTCTCTCTCTCTCTCTCTCTCTCTCTCTCTCTCTATTTCTCTCTCTTCTGTAGTTATATAATATATATCAGGATTTCTGATTACCGATGTGTACTGTGTCTGCTTAGGCTGCCCCATTCTCATGTTGTGTAAGTAATAATAATAATGTGTTATTATTATTATTACTATCATCATTATTCTTATAATAATAATAATAATTATCATTATCATCATTACGATGAGGTACTGGATCAGCGCCAGCGCGGTGTCTATCCCCTGTCCGACTGAGACGACAGAGATGCGGTTGTGACCCCTGATTGCCCTTGAACACATCTCGCCCCTGGAGATGGGGAGCGGCCCACGGGGGACGGGAGAGAGGCAGCTAATTATCTGTAAATCCTCAACTCCTTTTCCCTGGCCCTTGATACTCGGGGGCGGGGCCTGCAGCTCACGGGCCGCACACACCCTGGCGGTGACCTGTCCGGTATCTGGTGGAGCGATTGCGCCGACCCGGGCACATACTAGTAGGCTACGCCACACACAAATACACCATGCGGAGGAGCTGGTATCATTTGAGCAGGGCCAACGTTTGGGGCGCTGGGGATGGAGGGGGGAGGGGAGGGCGGGGTTGTGAAAGACCCCTCTGTGAATTTCAGACGTGTCTCGAAGTGTGTATTTATAAGCGGAAGGCCCCCCCAGCTTGGCATGCCCGGGATGCTTCGTATGTTACCAGAACTGTCGCCAACGTACGAGCGGCGTTCCTGCCTGCTATCACCGCTTCGATGCCAAAGATCAAGTATTGAAAACATTTTCCCCAGCTCAGCTGTAGGTCTGAGTTCTCAAGAGGTCTCGTTGTAAAAGTACCTTGTGTTTGTTTTCGGAATGCCACCATGGCACGAGCCGGTGCTTTGACTTACGACAAACATTTGTTCTCTTCTTTTTGGTTTTATCATTGTAGTTTGTCATTGGTTGGCTGGAAGTCTGGGCCTGGCCCTTGTTCAGGGACTGGAGTACACACCAGGTCACCCCAGGCCAATGCCTCCCCCTTAGCGTTTCCAGCATTAAACGGGCGCTGGCTTTCTGTCTCGTGCAACTGCCATCTTACACACATACACACACACACACACACACACACACACATGCACACACACACACATGCACACATACACATGCACACAAACACACACACAAACACACACACACATGCACATTCGCACACACACAAACACAAAAGCACATTTGCACGCACACACACACGTGCAAAGTTTCCATGCCCCAATCCATTGTTTAAAATAACAGCAACATCTAGAACACTTACACTCGCACAGAACACAATCTGGCACAAGGCTAAGCAAAACAAAACTGCTCTCCATCGGCTCCAATTAACAACTTAGCTCACACCGTCTCTGCACAGTACACACACAAAGTCTCAATCACTCCAAAGTATTCACTGATTTGTTGTTTTAACAAATACTTGGAAAACAGACTTTACAATGTCGGTAACTCATTGGCAAAATAATAATAAAAAAAACAACGACCTTGTTTAAACCCACATTTGTGCTTTGATCTGATTAAAAGCAAGCAAGCATAATTCTTATTGAACTGATTGGTCAAAAATAACAAATAGATATGATCTCCCCAGTTCAACAGGCTTGGATTTCCCTTTCCGACCCGAGCCCAACAGCCGGCATGTGTTTTACTGTCCTATAGCGTTCAGCGCAGGAAATAGTCTAATGACCCATGAGATCCCTCATCACCTGCCAAGAGAAAGACAAAGAGGAATGCAGATATATCGTCCTTTTCCTGCTCCTCTCAAGATGGGCCTCTGAGGCTCATTAGGGACAGGAATACATGGTAGAGGAGAAAATAAGAAAAGAGCGAGCAAGAGAGAGAGAGAGAGAGAGAGAGAGAGAGAGAGAGAGAGAGAGAGAGAGAGAGAGAGAGAGAGAGAGGACGGGATGAAGGAAAGGCCCAAAACAGGAAGAGAGCAAATTAGGATTCTTTGGAGGAGGAGGAGGAGGAGGAGGAGGAGTGGTGGGAGGAAGAACAACACATCAGCTCTCAGGGTCATGACGGCCGAATAGTAACCTATGCATGGATGTGCTACACCATCTGTTAGCTTGAGATAAAACATACGTGCATGTAGATGGTGTATACATTGTGTGAGGAGGCTTAACTCGTCCCAGTTGATGATTACCTCCTAAAAACATCTTGCTTTTTGTGGCCAGAAAATAAGGGAAACCCCCACATAAATGTACAAACGACAACCTGCCAAACCAATGTAATACCGATTGCGTTTTTTTCTTTACTGAACACTACTAAACCGGACAGAAGGGAGGGTCAATGTTTGTGCGGCACAAGCTATTTTATATCATCATCCATTTGATTTATGTAACAATCAATATCCATTTCCACTTTGTACATTGCTGCAACCCAGCTCTATGACAAGATGTTTAAAGAGATACCTCTGCGCTAGAATCCTTGCACTGCCGGGCCTCCACCTGCTCTGTCGTCTACACAGAACCCAGACTGGTCGGTTGCCCAGCAGACGTTTTGAATTCTGCTGTCCCCTCGTTTCCACCTAACAGGGGTAGCTAACCAACTCAGGAAGTGTATAATCAGCTTTAAAAGGATCTGGAATTTTCTAATCCTCTGTTGTATGGATCTTATCCTCACATATATTGTGTTCCTGTTGTGAGAAATTAGAATGCATTCAGGTGTTTTCACTGCTGCATTTGTGTGTTTGTGTGTGTGTGTGTGTGTGTGTGTGTGTGTGTGTGTGTGTGTGTGTGTGTGTGTGTGTGTGTGTGTGTGTGTGTGTGTGTGTGTGTGTGTGTGTGTGTGTGTGTGTGTGTGTGTGTGTGTGTGTATGTGTGTGTGTGCGTGTGTGTGTTTTCAACTACAGTCAACGTTTTTGAAATACATTCAAACTTTATTTGAATGTATTGCAAAGGGGGGGGGGGGCATGGATCTATTCTTTCAGTAATGCAATCAGCATCCTAGACAAAGCCCGTAACCCGATTCGCTTGCAGTGCTATAATCAGTCCTAATCACATTCGTTTTGCCTCTGGCTCCTACCATCAGACATCATAACAAACCTGCACCTTCACTTTGTCGGACTCTGTCAACATGAATGTATGTCACTCACATCACTATATAAAACACACAAGCCTCCTCTTCATCACAACAAGGATGGGTCCATGGATCTGCCTCTATTTTGATTGGTCTTCAGTCTAATCACTTCCAGCCAATGGGACTTTGTCTGTCAGAGTCAATGATAAATATTCAATGGACGATAATGGGATGAGTGATTGACCACTGTGGTCGTCTCCCTTAGTGAGGCTTTTAGCTACTTACCCAGACCGCCTGTCCTTACAGGGACAGACAGGCAGGCAGACAGACAGGCAGATGAGGTAATTCGATCTCAGTATTCTCCTTGAATAAATCCTCTCAGAGTCTCTGTGTCTTTCCCTCGTCCCAACCTTTATATTTTATAGATGGCCAGGCCTGGACACGCCCTGTTCCGGACAGCTTCACAGAGCTGCGTGACTGGCTGTGGAGCCCGGTGTCTAGTCCTGCATTTGAACCAGATACGATGTCGATATATATTATCGATAGAGGACAGTACATTATTGGACACAGCATTTAATCATCCCACAGTAATACAGGAGGACTCAATCTGAATGAAAACCTGTATGGAACATATTTGCTGCTGACTCAATGGTTGTCACTGTCTCCTATTTCCTCCCTCTGTGTTTCTATCAGCCAAGAGAAGCAATAGCTTGTTCCTCGCTCCCCTAGTCCCAACTGTTCAACCTACACCTGTTCTTCCTCTGTGCAAAAGAAAATCCAACTCTTCGATTCCTCTCTCGGCATCATCCTCAAACACCGGGATAAGACAAGAGGTTATGCCAATGCCAATTTGGCATCAATCGCTAATTTGACACGGGTGACATTTGGTGAAACACCAAATCGTCCTCTGCTCCCGGCTTGAGCCACCTCTCAACCATCCTAAACCTCCCTCCACCTCACGGGGTGTGGGGGAGTGGGCGAGTGGGGGAATGGGAGAATGGGGGACAACTGTGCCTGGTTACTAACAAGAGGGTGGGGGGAAGGATGGGGAGGAGCAGTTGCATCATCGTGCGTGACTCTTCAAAAAGAAATGCAGAGTCACTGTCACAGAGACGGTCACATATACACACACACATACACACGCGCATACACACACGCACACAGTCATACGCAGACAACAACAGAGACATGCACTGACACAGAGGGAGAGGGACAGAGACAAATACACACATGCAGACACACCAATGAGGCTTGCGACACATGTGTGTGCACGTTCACACACACACACACACACACACACACACACACACACACACACACACACACACACACACACACACACACACACACACACACACACACACACACACACACACCTACACACACACACACATACACACACATACACGCACACAGACGAGAACGAGAGACATGCTCACACAAACACACACACACACAAGCACACGAGGACGAGAGACATGCACACACACACACACACACACACACACACACACACACACACACACACACACACACACACACACACACACACACACACACACACACACACACACACACACACACACACACACCACACACAAACACACAAACAGTGCACAAGGGTAACAAAAGTGGTGGGAATATGGTATGATATCTATTTGCAAAGTGGGAGAATGTCAGGGCGAATCAAAACAATCAAAACAACAGACAGAGACATTATCACTGGATATGAACCCTGGTGACGGTGGGGGAGTGGACGGACGACACTGTCCCGACTGCAGCCCTTTGTTTTCTGGGTTCAGATAGAGTCTACTGAGAGAGCTCTTTCAACCCAGCACATCCACGCAGCAATTAAAGTTAGAAGTGAGTGACTGTGTTTGTGTGTGTAAACACGCGTGCATGTTTGTGTATGTGCCAGCTTGTGTGTGTGTTTGTGTGTGTGTCTGTGTGTGTATGTGCCAGCTTGTCCGTGTGTTTGTGCATGTGAAAGCTTGTGGGTTTGTGTTTGTGCAAGCTTGTGTATTTGTGTGTTTGTGTATGTGCAAGCATGTATGTGTGTATGTGTGTGTGTGTGTGTGTGTGTGTGTGTGTGTGTGTGTGTGTGTGTGTGTGTGTGTGTGTGTGTGTGTGTGTGTGTGTGTGTGTGTGTGTGTCTGAGTGTCCGTTTCTGTATGTACGTGTGAATAGTCTGCATTACTGTATGTATCGTGCATGTGAGTCACGGCCAATGAAGTGCACATATCATAAACAGTGTTAAAGCATCATGCCAATACATAATTGTGCAGGGAGTACTGAATCTACAGGCCTTCTAAGGACAAGGGGAGACAACGCAATTTATTTCCCTGTGTAACCACTCTGATTGTATTTGGTTCTGGAAACTGAACCCGTTATGCATCAGGACTGCTGAGCTGTCGCACCAATATGCCACATTCTTCACTGTCTGGTTGTGTGCATTATATGCCAAGTTAGTCTCTGGGATTATGGGCAGGGTGCAAATATGTGTGTGTGTATGTGTGTGTGTGTGTGTGTGTGTGTGTGTGTGTGTGTGTGTGTGTGTGTGTGTGTGTATGTGTGTGTGTGTGTGTGTGTGTGTGTGTGTGTGTGTGTGTGCGTGTGTGTGTGTGGGTTTGTGTGTGTCTGTGTGTGTCTGTGTGTGTCTGTATGTGTGTGTGTCCTAGCGTTGGCGTTAGATGAATAGCGATGATATGAATTCCAACAGGCCCGGCTCTGACACTCTGACGTGCTCTTGAAAGTAATAGATCTTTCCAGTGCAATTTTCTGTCATGGACTTAGTCAAGTTGGTCAACCTTACAGCTGGGTGGATCCATCCTTGACGTCTAATTTAAATCCTTTAATACTCTTAAATCATATTTGGTCTTCCAGGATCAACAAGCTCAACAGGAACAACATATTAAGCAGAAACTCTTAACTCTCTTCCCTGCAATGGGAATCTTCAACGTCATCAATCCATAGATTCAATCAGCCTCTGCTCAACCACACCCCGCTACTAAGCTGATGCAAACAATACTTTTACAAAGAGCGGGAGAGCCAGCAAAGTGCTCCTGGACCGTGCTGTAGATGAGGAACTGTGAGCACCAGTCTCGATGCATATGCTTTACGATACGTTTTTTTTTTTGCATTAACCACATGTTCCTGTTGAGTTTTCCCTAACAGCCAAAAAGAAAGCTGATGAACGGGACCCATCTTGAAAACCCCTTAACCCTCAGCACACGTGCAGCAGTGGTCGGTGGTCTGCAGCTGTCTATGGGGGAATAAGGAGGGTGGGCATGGGTGATAGGGATGCTCTTAGCAAGCAGACCCGGGACGGCATGGCATTAACACTTCCAGGGGTGGCAAGGGTTTGATTCCCACTGAGGACACCCTTGCTGTAGAATGAATGCACGAATGCACTCAGAGTTTTGTGAGATAAGAGCGATCACCGTTTGGCCTCTATATATTTCCAACATGAGCATAAGGAAGCCCGGGTTGGAATGTAGCTGTCCCCTGTTATCTTCAGCAGTGGGAGGGCAGCATATCTTCCGAGCACGTGATGATGATGGTTATGATGATGATCAGGACCCACGTGGTAGGGAAATAGAGGGGAAGGAGGGGAGAGAGAGAGAGAGAGAGAGAGAGAGAGAGAGAGAGAGAGAGAGAGAGAGAGAGAGAGAGAGAGAGAGAGACAGACAGACAAGGCGGGAACACTGGAAAAGGCCTCCATGGGTTCCTGTACTAGTGGGTGTGCGGTCGCAGGCCCTGGGTGGTCGACCTTAATACCTCATGGAAAAACGGAGAGAGAGAGAGAGAGAGAGAGAGAGAGAGAGAGAGAGAGAGAGAGAGAGAGAGAGAGAGAGAGAGAGAGAGAGAGAGAGAGAGAGAGAGAGAGAGAGAGGGTAAGGGATGCTGTGTTAAACAAATGGACTTTTATTCGCAACAGCTTCTGTTACAATCAATAGGGGTAGAATCTGTAGTGAAACAGTAACGCCAATACATTTGAGGAGGGTTAGAGATAGAGAGTAGACAGAAATAGCTTAGGGTGATGGCTGGAACCATAACCACCTGGTACATGGTCAATCTGTTTGTAAACAGGAGATTCGTAAGCCATAGATCTCTGGAGAGCTGACTAGACTATTCGCTGACATGTGAATCTCAACATGATCGTGGGTTTAGTGTGACATCCAGATACACATACCTCATTGGTGGACCCCCTACAGCTCTCTTACCTCTTACCTCATGATTAATATACACTACACATTTTATCTCCTTCCCAAATGAACGACCATATGGTACACCATATCTGGTCTCAATTAGGGGGATTGTATCTCTGTGGTGCACGGCCCGAAAACAGAGCTGAGCTTTCTTTTGACCTCACTACTAATGGTGACCTTGGCTCCTCCCAGTGAGGTCAATATGCATTCCCAGCTGCTGTATCCCGTCCTGTCTACACACACCATGAGGAGTTGGTGTACAGTGCCGAATGCCATGGCATCGGGGGTGGGGGGGGGGATAATTCATAGCTGAGAGTATGGCTCACGTGGCACATGCACCTGACAAACCAGTACACATGCTCCCACTGTCAACAGTATCATCATCGGAACCTCACAAGAATATATTCCCAAAGTGGTAACATGTCTCTTTGGTCATTCCTCTTGCCAGAGTCCGGGGCCCAGACTTTAGTACAGGTCACCTATCATATGTGCAACGCCCATATAAGGACCAGAGCGAGCATATTGGTCCCATACATCCACCCTGCTCAGAACCTTCAACCTCCGCTGAATGTATGACCTTTTGGAAGACCCACACGGCCATTCTGGTAAACTCAACCTACGGTGTCATTTTGGGCCCAAAAAGTGAAAAAAAGAGAAAGTCTGAATTATTTCTTGTAACGGAACAAAGAATACCAAAGACGCCCACCTAATAGGAGGGTCTTAGAATGCCTGGGAAGCTGCTTGGATTTATCTCTTGGGTCTGTTCTAGACGCGGTCCCTCGAAGAATAGCGCCATTCTGCCCGGGGCCAAATTTGGGTGAAAGGGAACAATTTGAAAGCTTGTTGTCGACTCAGACCAGACAACATTGGCATTTTGGAAGGCGGGTTGGTTGCAAAGGCCTTCGGACAATGGGCTCAGATCTTGCCCTCCTTTTTGTGCCTTTTAATTATCTGGTTCATCCTTCAAGTCAAAGCATGTGTAATTTCAACACCCAAAAAGGATGTCACCTGAATCGATCCATTATGTATGAAAGCGGGTGGATTGAAAAGCTATCTAACTAAATTCCATACCTAAAAATTTTACGTTTGAACTGGATGAACTCGAGAGGAATCCACCCTCAATTAGATTCATGAAGTAGATAATCTCATCAGAACTCTGTATATAAAGACTGTGTTTGTATTGAATATGCTCAAGAAATGGCCCAAGTCTAATCACTCATTGCTAACTGGTCCCAGCAACAGGGTGCGGCATGCATGCAGCTTAACTTGAGAACATGCTGGGGAATCCATCCGATACGAAGGCCCATGCTCCTTGACCTTTGGCAGCACGCAGCAAGTATGCAAGAGTGGTGCATGGTGCAGCAGCTGCGATGCATTCCCAGTGAATTTGAATTCCAAACTATCGTGAATTATTTTGCTAACTGACAGAAAAACTGCATCATTTTGTGGTATTTTATAACGCAGATTATGTGTTCCGGGAACATCGACTGCTAATCTACATTAAAGAAATAGCACGTCTGTTTTTAACTCGATTTTTTTTCTGGGACATGCTTGGCAAATTTGGCAGAGCTAGCCACTATCAGTGGTCAACAACATGCTGGGTAGAGAGGGACAACATACCAGCACCACTACTATGGTGATGGTGTTGGTCATGATCTTTTACACTTAGAGACAGTCCTACAACAGTCCTACTATTATACTGGGAAGTCCTCGATAACAATCGTCGAGAAATTATGAATTGCAATCATTGATAATCGTTTCCAGACATATGTGAATAAATAAAAATTGCCAAGTCCTTCATAAATGAAGGACTTGGCATGCAGAGGAATGTGGCCTATATGGCAGGGAAGAGAAGCTGTAGCCTTTTGATTTTATCATACTAGCTCTGCTCTTGGAGGGAGACAGAGAACAATGTACGCTACAGACTCCTGTAAAATACTAGGGGGGTAGGGGCTTAGGGGTTCATGGCATGGCAACCGTCGTAGAGTCAATGTGGGGCTGGAGCATGCGCCTCCCTTTTGCCGTTGTTGCCTAAAGGGAACTGTGTTTCATCCAAAGGTCCAGCTGTGCAGGGCCTGCTTTCCCATTGACAGTGACAGACAACTCATTGTGTGAAGTGGCACAGACAGAGCATGGTTGTAAAAAAACGACTTCAGAGAGAGAGAGAGAGAGAGAGAGAGAGAGAGAGAGAGAGAGAGAGAGAGAGAGAGAGAGAGAGAAAGACATGCTACATTGTGCATGAACCAAGGGGTCAAAGTTTGGCGAGCAGAATAAGGGCGAGGTTGAAAGAGCGTGTGTGAAAAACGGAAAGGGAGAAATACATAATTTTTTAAGCATCTCCTCCTCATTGTTCTTTTATTCTCTGGCTCTGTGCAGGAACTGTACAGCATCTGGCCACATGTCGGGATAAACTGTGCCTTTGCTGTTCGGAAAGACCGGTGGAATGTGGAGTGCCTCGCTCATGATCTTTAAGTCTTTCAGCGCCATGAGTCACCGTGTAGCTGATCTGATGCTTTTATGGTCCACGGTGAATTCCCTCGACATGAGCCACTTGGACTGCCTTTTTACCCTAATTTGGGGTGGAGGTCTGCTTAGAGTACAATCAACCACACCCGGTGAATAACTCCATGCCTGAGTCAGCAGTGAGACGCTACACTGTTCTGCGCTTTATAAACCTCTGGCCACGAATAGCTAGCCTTCATAAGCAGCAATGAGCAGTGAGCGCTACAGCTTCGCAGTAAACCTCAGTGGACATCCATCTCAAAGCTTTAACAAACACGCCACTCAGGAAATTGATAATTAATAATAGCTTCTAAAAAATCATACAAAATTTATTGAGAATTTTTTCAAGGCTGTTGACGGAAAACCAAACAAAACAACTTGAATTCAAATATAGTTCGGAATGCATGTGCAGCAAACCAATACCACTAATCATAACAATTCTAATTAAAAGCAAACTCTACGGCTGGATTCCACTGGCTCAATGTTTAGGCTATATATGCCTCTGCAACCTATACACAATGCTGTGTATGTATGTGTGTGTGTGTGTGTGTGTGTGTGTGTGTGTGTGTGTGTGTGTGTGTGTGTCTGTGTGTGTGTGTGTGTGTGTGTGTGTGTGTGTCTGTGTGTGTGTGTGTGTGTGTGTGTGTGTGTGTGTGTGTGTGTGTGTGTGTGTGTGTGTGTGTGTGTGTGTGTGTGTGTGTGTGTGTGTGTGTGTGTGTGTGTGATGGGGAAGTGCATGCGCATGTTTTCAACTGGGTGATGCGAATTACTCATATCTTCCATTGCAAGGCAAGGATCCAAGCAAAGATCAAAACAGAGCACTCCATTAATGCAAATTAGCCGTGCAGTACCTCCTGATAACCAGTCGGTGGCTGGGCTTCAGGGAATATTCTTATTAACGGGCTTGGTTTGAGGATTCAGAATCGACAATCATTGCTGCAAAGACCTCTATCTCATGGCTCTCAAATGACCGTCTGGAGGGACATTGTGTGTATAAACGTACACAATGTTTCTATACCTGTCCCTTGCAACTTCTTCCACTTATAGAGCAATATGAATAGCTCTCTACAGGAGTGTGAGAAGATTCCATGCTCCTCTGAAGTGTGATCTTTCCAGCGGTGGTGACATGACACATCCACTGTTTATGGACCACCTCTTTCCTTCTCCTGTCGCTTCCAGTCACATTGTGGAGCAGGGGTTGGGTGGGGAGGGAGGGGGGGGGAGGTCCCGCTCATCATGCTGATCTCCTGGCTCCTCTCTCTCATGTCCTGCCCTGGCCTCCACCCTCTACCCTCCCCTCTGCTGCTCTCCGCACTGTGGCTCCAGTGGAATGTGATGACCGTGTGCTGGACAAAGCCCTGAATTCACAGCCTCAACGCCCACTCTGTGAGCCTGCTGCGACTGAACTGTCGTGTTATATACCCACTAAGCTGCTTCTGCCGTGATGGTCAGGGCAAGCCACATCGGCCACGAATAGCTTGTTTTTTTGTGTATCACCACCCCCTGCAACACCACCACCATCACCAACTCCAACATCATCACCTCCACTTCCAACAACAACATCCCCACCACCAACACCACCATCACGAACACCACCTCCAACCTCATCACCACCACCCCAACAAAACCATCTCCAACACCGCCACTACCATCAACACTGCCACCGTCATTATCACACATCAACACCACCTCCGACACCATTCCCCATCACCCACCACCACTAACATCTACTGTCCCAGCTACCAATAGTTCAACGTCTTGACTGTTCAGTCACTAGGGCTGGTGTGTTTGTAAAGAGGTTAATGTGCCATGCTCCACGTGACTTAGGGAGCAATCAGAAAACCAGAGGGGTTTATTTGAATTGCCATTGGTATCTAGGAGTGACAAGAACTTTATCTCCAGTTAGGCAAACAAAAGAAAAAGTCTTCTTTACTAAACTAGGGTAAGACAGAAGCTCTACACAGAGGGTGAAACACAAACAGAGGGAAGGAGCACAAGTCAGCGACCTGAAGATAAAAAGGGCAACGATGACTCTGGAAAAAAAGAACATCTTACTGGCTTCAGCGTTTAATTCCCTCAACTAATGACATTTTTGGCCGTAACTCAATTAAAAGTAAGTATGCGTGTGCTGAGCTGACTGGGGTAGAATGTAGCTTACCCAGCAGGAGGTAAGAGCATAATCACTCGCACATGCTGCAGATGAGCCAGGTGACAACAACTGAGTTCAGTGATCCAATAAACACAATCAGCACAAACTCATTTTTACAGTACAGAGCGTTCGGATCACTTGGTGAATAAGGAAGCCTTAACAGGGTGAGGCAATGACGGCGAAGGATAAGCAGAGGTTTTGGTCCTGGTAAAGTGGAAGATTACAAGTATAAGTGTGTGCACATAGCGTGTCCGAGTAACTTCAAGGAGGCTTGACCATGTTCGGAAGTGGACTCTCTTGTATGATCCACCTCAGGTTCAAATAACCTACGTTTTTCAAGCAGGTTTTTATTCTCTTCCTTTGTTCCATTAATGTGTTAGTTACTGCTCTTTCTGCTCTCTTGATGATTGTCATTGCCATGAGGCAATACGTACACATGAGTTTATTTGTTTTCAAACAGGTATTTAGCTCGGCAAGGTTTGGTTACATGTTCGGCTTTCTCTCCTGTGTTTTTCTCCAGGTGTGGCCGCCCTCCTCATAGCCAGCCACCATCCACAATTCATGAAAGGTGATCAATTTCATCACAATGGCCTGTATGCTAGGGGTGGGCGAGAGTAGAGTGAGAGAGAGAGAGAGTGTGAGAGAGAGTGTGTGAGAAAGAGAGAGAGAGAGAGAGAGCGAGAGAGAGAGAGAGAGAGAGAGAGAGAGAGAGAGAGAGAGAGAGAGAGAGAGAGAGAGAGAGAGAGAGAGAGAGAGAGAAAGGGAGAGAGAGAGAGAGGAAAGAGAGACTTGGAAGACCAGATGAGATATTTTCGCCTGCCGGAAGCTTTCAGTGTTGCTATGGGGGGAGGGGCATGTGAAAACAGAGAGGCCAGAGAGGCAACCAAACAGGAAATGTTTTCATTGGGTGTGAATGGTAATCGACAATCGGAAATCCTTCCCCTGTCTATTCATACCTGATAAGCGGGTGACATGGTCAGGTCAATCGCAAAGTTTGAAGGACAATGTCAAGGCTTAAACGGCGTGTGGGTGTGGGTGTGAGCATGAGTCTTTTTTGTCTGTTGCTGTGAGGGTGTGTTTGTGTGTGTGTGTGTGTGTGTGTGTGTGTGTGTGTGTGTGTGTGTGTGTGTGTGTGTGTGTGTGTGTGTGTGTGTGTGTGTGTGTGTGTGTGTGTGTGTGTGTGTGTGTGTGTGTGTGTGTGTGTGTGTGTGTGTGTTGTCAATGGGAGGGAAAGTGTCTGTTTGTATGCATGCTCACGTGCAGTGGGGGCCCGGATTCCAAAGTTGTTTATTTCCAGGGCTAAACTGTGTTTCAGGCAGTCTAGGTTACTCCATAACACACATTGACCAAATACCGAAATCCAAACCCCATGTATACGCCCTTCGTCGTTACCTGAGATCTCTTTGGCTCTAGGTTCAGTCATTCTTAGCGTCTCTTCTGTCCAAATGCCAGTCTGTATCAGTTCTCATACGGGGGCCATGGTAGGACAAATCCATTTGAGGTGTCAAGTACCTCATACTGGGATTATGATACCAGCCCCTTTTAAAACCACCAACATATTGAGAGAAGCACTGCATTACCTTTTCACGAACAGATCATAACAGATGTCACAATTGTAGGCATACTCACACACTTTCAGGAAGTGGTCTTTGTTTTTGTTTAGAGAACAACTGTATGAGTCAATGTTTAGAAGTGGTTGCCAGGTGTACAAATAAGGGTCAGCTTTTGGTAGCCAAAATTTGTAGAATGCTTGATCTGACGTTGTTACTTGGTCATTACACCAAACATCTTTATCATGTTACATTACATACTATTTGTTTTTGGGGTTTGTTAAATACAAACAACAACATTAAAAACAAACAATCAGAAAAGAAAGCAATTTCTGAACTGCTACTAAAGTGAGTAGGCCACAAGGCGCTATGTATATACATAATACACACATTTTATAAATATTTCGCTCATGCACGTTCTGGGCTGGGGGGTCCGGGGACCCTCAGAACTCTATCCAACCGAGTGGAGGAATTTCAAATTGGTGGGATGGCTTTCCGATACTTTTTCTGGGGTGTATTTATAGAGTCTGAGGTCAGGGAGGCATAGTTGCGCATTCGGACGTGGCCTTCTTCAACCTCGCCATGTTAAGTGATGCTGAGGCAACTCGGTGGGGGAGGGACAGAGAATGGACATGTCATTCCTTTCTAAATCTAAACATCTATGTTTATGAAAGTAGTTGCCGGGCCCGCTGTGAGTAGCCCTGCTATCAAGCCCAGCCTCCTCACTACTGGACTTTGACGACATGCCCGCAATCCAGCTCAATACTCATCGTAATCAAAGGGAACATGAATGGTGTTTTGTTGCATTTATAAACATAAATCAACGTGAGGAAACTTGTTGTGTTGCACATGATGTAGGATCAGCTCAGGTCAATGAACGTCATCCATGCCATCATCGAGAACCTCGACTGACTTAAGGATTGGCGTGCCTCAGCTCGTCTGCTGTCGAGGATTCTGAGGCTTGTTGCAAAGCAGTGATGCTGTGTTTTCCTAGTAAAAGCAACAGACACCCAGGGAGACAATCACAGCACACTATCGCTGATTGGCTCACACTTTGCGGTGGAAGAGCACCCAATGGGGAGGAGCCCTCTGAGGACAAGAGGACATCACCCTCCATGACAGAAACAACACTAAACCAACATAATGATGTCATGCTCTAAACAAAAAATGTTTCCAAAAATGCTTATCAAAAGGACTAAGCAAGTCCATTTTCCACTGACTGCAGTACATTCATAATAAGCATTGCTTGCGGCATGTTATTCATTATGCCTAGACACATGGTACTTTTACGTCTTGCCAACTCAAGCAATGTGTCAAACATTGCTCCATTCAAATCTGGTGATATCAGGAATGAGGCCTTGGTACCCTTCCTCTGGCTCCTCTGTGGAAAGCAGGCTATCATCTGTCTGTCCACCCCTGCTGAACAGATTAGTGTAAATGATACCCATTCCCACAGGTAGGTAACACAACACAGATTATTATTCTGTGCAGCAGTGTCTTGCGTGGACTCTTCCTGTGACATGAATCATTGAGCAGGGAGCTGTAACCCACACGACCCGTTATCGCACGCCTAGGGAGAGGGTCAACTTTGCTGTTGTCCTTTTTGGATAAACATCGGTGACGCTCTCTTAACTTATAAATCTTAGCTCCAAATACAGCCATGAAGTGTCTTAAGACTAGATTCTTAAACGTGTTCAGAATGAAAAAAATAATTTGATTGTAGTCATAATAAACTGTAATCTGAACATGAGTCAAAGCCTCCAAACTATGTGGTGGAGAAGCTCAGGTCGTAGAGAATAAGAACGTCATGGGAACAAGCTATGCTTGACCTGCTTGTTCGGTTACACTTTACCCTTTTCAAACCATTTATAAGGGCTGATCTCGTAAATTAACCGTTTCTAACCAGTGAATAACAAATGAAAAAGGCCCATTACAGAACTAGAAAAAGTTAGTTGTCGTTGCAGTGACAGTTAGGAATTTTGTATATATTCTTCAGTAAAGTCAGCGCACCTGCTCACAATTAATCCTTAAATCTCATCCAACAGCTTTACTCCTCTCCAATTGTAACCCGTGGCAACTGCTTCTGTGTCAACAGAAATCTTGGACAGCCTATGCTGCTGAGTGCAGCCTAGAGTTTCTCCACCACCACCACCACTACCATTGGCTAGCTTGAAGTTGAATGAATGGCTTGAAACTCTTGACCTATCAATAATGCATGAGAGTGTACCTTTAATGCGTTCTTGAGCTCATTTCCAGGTGAGCGCGACCAAGTGGTGGGACACGCCGAGCTATCCAGAACCGGATTTTATTTAGTTTTGGTAAGTAACAATTATTTCCTTTGCTTCTTAGTTCATTGTTCGACTTGTGAATTGCACTTAATTCCTGGTAAATTTAAAACTCAAATCATGTCAAATAATCAAATGAAAATTAATAAATGTAAATTGATTTGGACTAGAAGTCTATTTAAAGGATTATGCTTAGAATAGGAGTAGGCCTCCTACAATGTTAATATATTTTATTTTGTATTTGTCATAATAAAATAGAACATAGACCACTGGGTCAATAGTAAAACAGATAAGAATCATGCATATTGTCTGCACTCTTCATTTGTTCAAGTGAAATACATTAATATGTATAATTATGAATATTGTAAGAAGGTCTATCACATTTTTAAACATTCTTAAAAAAAGTATAAATAACTTTATATATTTGCAAAACCAGGGGAATCAAATCTAAAGTCAAGATGGAGCTCCTGGGATCCACCCTGACTGCCACGTACGCGCGGCCCAAAACCAGCCACTTCCTGCCCGCCATCTCCACTATGGCCTCCAGCTACCGCGGCACCCAGCTCCCCCTCACCTTCAACCCCGTCTCCCACCAGTGGCGGAGCAACAACTACCTCCGGGCCGGCAGCGCCATCCCGTCCATCCGGCAGGGGAGGGACGGGGACCTGGACCTGGTGCGCTCCAACACCATGTACCACCCGTCCAACAGAGCCATGCTGAGCACCCGCTACACGCCCGACGACTGGTACAAGTCCAACCAGAGCAACTACCGCGAGTCCGAGTCGTCCCGGAACAGCGCGGAGCGCCTGCGGAAGGACACCTTGAGGCTGATGCAGGACCGCGAGCAGCTAACCCGCCGCACTCAGGAGTACACCAGCAAGAACATCGGGGAGCGCCTGAACGACATCGTCTTCTGGAGGTCGGAGCTCAACCACGAGATAGACAACATGGTGACGGAGATCGCGGCGCTCGCCGAGGTCAAGAGGAGGCTGGAGAGGGCCCTGTCCGAGACCGAGGGACCCCTGCAGGTCAGGGTTGTGTTTACAGGGGCGGATGTGTGTGTGCGTGTGTGTGTGTGTAATATCGAGTGTCTACCTCGATGGACTGTGTACTTTAATACGCCTGTATGGGTAACTTCCATCAACGACCCCTTCGCAGCCCAGCATTGCATTTGTTTGTATAATTGATGGATCTATGGACCGAATGGACCTTAACTTGCCATTCCCGGCAGGGCCCCTCAGTGTGGGTCCTATAGATCGGTTAACAACAGAGCAAGGGCCTCCCTCACTGTTGATCAGGTCACATTCTGTCCGGTTTAAGTTACCAGGCAACATTCTATAGGAGGTGTCCAGGTAATGTGTTGTTTTTCCCTGAATACTTTTGGGCGTCAAGGTTGTATTCCACCTGATCTGGCTGGAGAGATGGTGATACCCTGCGTATCCGATGGCAGGAGGAGATTGCCAGGACCCAAACGTCAGAATATCAATTAATCTTCTTCTTACCAATGTTTTTCTTTAAGTCTGTATCGGACCGCTTTCACTCGTCTAAAATGAGGGGTTAATCCGTCTATTAAACCTGACCATCACCTCAAGGAACTTTAGTAATCTCCTATTTACTCAAAGCCTTTGCCCCAAAATGACTTAAGCTAAAGGGATTTCATCACTGAACCTAAGGCCTTTCTTCACTGCTCTGCAATTTACATCCCATCACAAATTCTCTGATTGAATCTTCCCAGCTTCCCCTGTACCCGCAAGATTCCCACGCCTGTAGTGTTCTCCAATGCCTGATTAAGGTTTATAAAGTAGCCATAGGGACATCCATATATCAAGTTTCCAGTCTGGTTCTGCTGCCCATTGTATCGATTTTCTGAGGCAACGATACATTTGATTTCACTGCATAGGACTGTTTGAGATATCGCTCAGTGATGTGCTTGTGTCCAACACAGAAGACAGATTATTTGCACTGATCAGTATACCAATCTGTGTTCGCTGATCTTTGCTGGTTGGCAGAAGATCTTCACCTGACTTGGAGGATTGATTTGTCAACAGGTATCCCAAGAGTGTCTCTATCACAGAGAGAGGCGGATGTCCATTGACCTGGTCCATGATAATGTGGAGAAGAACCTCATAAGGGTATTATCCATATATCACTTGTTTCCTTGAGTGTCATTGGTTTGAACAGTGCAGATTTCAATCATCTTCATCAAAATGATGAATGTGTATCTGTGTTGTGTTGTGGCATGCAGGAGGTTGAAATCATCAAATCCTGTCAGGAAAGAATGAGGAGGCATCTGGACAGAGCCATCGCTCAACTGGCGTGAGTCTTGGACCAGACATACAGGGTTATATGCATCCGTTTATTTTATGTTTGAATCCATCCTTTATCATATCATATATACAATCCTCACAGCAATGAACACAGTTGAAATAGCTCAGCTCTAACCTACTGTAACACCAAGGGCATTCGATACACTTTTACAATGGCGGCGACGAATTTAAGGAGCAATTTGTCGACATACCAGCGTGCCTTTCAACTGTGGCCTGTGCTGCGCGGGTTAACCCAGGTCAAACCGAGCTGCTCAGCATGAGCTGGAGAGGGATCTGAGCGACAAGGTGTCCGCCCAGAGGATAGACGACAGGTGTCACCATCTGAGGAACACTTCGGATGGGATCAGCTACTACAGAGGAGTCGACAGACTGGACCCCTCGTGAGTTCCCCGTCAACACTGTGATGGCTTCATCAGTTGGCGTATGCAGGAATACCTTGTGATGGCTTGAGGCATGTCTGGAATATCAGCAGTGAATGGACGACACAATTTATATGACAAAAACAATGGATGAATGTTTCAATGTTTGAATTTATACTTTAAAGAGTATGACTGAAAAGTATGAGTATGAAAAGTAGTAGTATGACTATACTTTAAATTGATGAATGAATCCACCCATTAATCCAGTGATGTACAGTATGTATGTATCGATGAATGCATAAATGAATGCATGAATGAATGGACTGGTAACACTTTACAATAAAGGTACATTAATTAACAGTTCATTAATATTAGGTCAGGTAGTATTAAGCAAGTAGCTATATAATAATTCTTATTATTGCTATAACTAATTTGACTGGTAAATTGATGTACCCCTATTGTCAAGTTTTACCAAAGAACAAATTCATACATTGATCAATCAATCAATTAACCAATTGAAGAACTAATCAATGAATATGCATATGATTGAACACATGAATGATCACTCAACCAAAGATTCAATCAATGAACCCTTCCTGTGCAATAGTAATTCTAAAACCTCCTGCTAGGCTCTAAACGGTGGATACAAGCTGTGTCTCTGTTGTTCTGCTCTGTCAGCCTCTCCCTACCAGAGTCCTGGTCCAAGTTCACAGATGACAACATCCTGCAGTCCCAGAGCCAGCGAGCTGCCTCCCACAAGCTGAGGGATGAGATCGAGGTTCTGCTGAGCACCACGTCCAATGACATGTGGACCCAGTTCAACAGCGCCAACGTAGCCTTCACCAACCGCATATCAGAGATCGCCGACACTAAAAACAGCCTTCAGACACACCTGGCTAAGGTGACTTGATTAAGGTCTTGTGGACTTGGAGCTCTCACCTGTTGAGTCACGTGTCAGTGTCAATGTCAATGTCAATGACTGAGCCAGAGAACTTATTTGTGAATTTGTATTCCTAACCTAATTCCCATTCTATTCAAATATGTGCATCAGATTATATTTTGGACTATGCCTTTAAAGATTTTGGGGGGGAAATTGGCTGGGTCTTTGAGGCATTTACTAGTTAGCCCTTCATGGATGCTTTGGCCTATATGAGGATTAAAACAGTTATATAAAACCTTTGAAAAAAATAACACATTCAACTAATTATTATGAAATATAAAATATGTTCAAGGCTTTCAAGTGCAGCCAAGGATTTCTTTAAAATGTAGTAATTATAGCAATCATCAACTCTTCGAGGATCTTGATGTCTCAGTGACTGAACTACTATGCAAAAAGTATATTGTTTTGCCTGGATTTAACCAGTGTAAGGCTACACTAGATAACATACCATTGGTATACCAAAAAGTTCATTTACACATATCTTCATTTACGTCATTTCTTCAGGCCTTTTCTCTATTCACCACCAACTGCTGGGGTAGACAAAAATACATACTCAAAACTGGTTCTTGAGTCAAGTAACAATAAACTGTAAAGAAAGGTCTCAATTATAAATGAAAGATTGCCATGCCAACACATGGTGTTGTTACCCTAGCTTTTAAAAATACATCCGTATTGTTTTCATGTGCTGTGAATACTGTCCAATGACAGAAATCCTAGAAGAATGCATTGTTCCAAGGGTAAGAGTGACGGGACAATGCAACTGCAGTTAATAAACAACTTTGGCATGAAATACTGCGAGGCAGTGCGAGCTGTCAGTTTATAAACAACCTGAGCAGCTGCTAAACCAATCAGCTGATGTCTGGACGGTCAAAACTCTGACGCTAATTAAACAAAGAGGCAGGAATGTAACAGCTGATTCAGGATCACCCGCATCACTCATCGCCCGCAATATCGTAAAGCAGTTTTTCTAGTTCTCCGACTTCAAATCTGGCCTGCGCCTATTTTAGCTTGCGGACCAGTTCCTTATAAACTTGACTTACGGTGTGTGTCCAACTATGTGCGCTCAAAATGTAGCGGGGTCAAAAGTATGACACTAGGCCCAAGAAAGACGATTGAAGAATAATACTAAAGTAACAAAATGAAAAACTTGTATCTGAATGCTAAGAAACGCCCTGCTCTGGAGTGGCTGGAGGCTGTCAGTCAATAATCGAGTTAGGGATCATGACACGCACACGCTCAACCCATTCTATTTATTGTGTGAGGGCCCCTGTCCAAAGGCGGGATCCTTAAACAGACACTTTGTTGATTTGTGAGTGCTATATTCTTCCCTGCTCCACACTGAAAGCTATTGTTCTGGGAGTTGACTTTTGAAGGGCTTATGGGGTTTGAAATGAGATCAGCTGTTGGGCGGGCTCATTTGCTGAAGAGCAGCTGTGATGTTAGTCACACGGTCTTTAATAAAACCTGGTTGACTCTTAAGGGGCACTTAGGAGTGCAGGGAGAGGTGATTATCTGGAATCACATTAAATCCTCTGAGTTAGAGGCAAAAATCTGACACTGTCAAGTATCTGACACGGTTCAGTACTCCTCCTTTTTAACCACTAAAAACCACAGAGTCGCTGACTTGTCTCCTTCTTGTTGGCATCTGTAGACCCTTCAGGAGATCTTCCAGACAGAGATGCTGATCGATTCCCTGAAGAAGGCCCTGAGGGACAAGGAGAACCCGCTGAAGGTGGCCCAGACCCGGCTAGAGGAGAGGACACGCAGGCCCAACGTTGAGCTCTGTAGAGACAACCCCCATCACAGGTCACTCACAAAGCTAGTTCGATTAAACTCCACACCATTTGTGCATAATAAAATTAAGACCTTGGCGTTATGTTTAGAGCGACGTCAATTCACGTTGATAATACTTTCAATGGTATATACCGATAAAATGTTTGGGTTATGGTTAGACCGACGTCATTTCACTTTAAAACTCCTTTCTGCGCTCATAGCCAATGTGAGCAGGCTCCACTTTATTGCTCTTCCTCTTATGATCATAAAATTGTTTTCTGGTTAATTTCCCTAATAATCCGTCTCCTCCCCACTGCTTAGGCTGGTGGGCGAGGTGAGGGAGATCGAGGACACCATCCATAAGCTCCGGGACAGGCTGATAGAGGCCGAGTCCACCCTACACACCCTGGTCAAGACCAAGGTGACCCTTGAGCACGACCTGTCCGTCAAGGCCAACTCCCTCTTCCTGGACCAGGACAAGTGTATGGGCATGCGCAAGACTTTCCCCAGCACACCCCGACTGGTGGGCTACACCTAATGGCCTCCGGCGCCTCACAGTGACCCCCTAGGGGAGATGGGAGACCTAGCCCTGTTGGTGACCCCACACACTGTGCTGTGTTAAGATTGAAAATACATCCGCAGTCCGCATGGATATCCTTAACTCAGCCGGCATGTAACGTTGTTGAATATGTTGGGTGTTGGGTCACAAATGGGGACCTTCACTGGGGATGAAAAATGGCTTCAGTTCAGATATTTGTATGTTGAGTGATTTAGAGGTGGTAAATGTTTTAACTTAACAGGATCCAAGTGATAAAATAACATATATGAATAACAGTGGCTATACCTATTTTGTTATGGCATTACCCACGCTTGGTAGCAAGTAATTCTAATGTATGTTTACATTTGAAAAAAATATTACATTAAAGACAATGAAAAAAGGATTTGATATATCTTTAATTAAGCAGGTTGCAAACATGGAAGGGTCCCGGTCATGATGAAACATAGCATCATTGGCTTTATTTATTATCACTGACTTTTGCAGTTTAAGCCGTGATTAAAGCAGCAGTGTTGACATGGTCAAACAAGCGGTTACAAGCGTTCTTGAGCCACACATTTTTCCTTTGACAGAAGGGTCAGGCGGGGGGGGGGGTAGCAAATGTAACGACCAAAGTCTCAGAGTAAACAAGCCCGGGGTCCCGTGTTAGCCCCCAGAGTGTCGATGCAGAGAAACAACAAACACACACTGATCGTTGACAGCTAACTCACACATCTGGAAGATCTGGCTGCCTGGACTCATGACCTGGGTTTGACCCCCATGACCCATCACCGACTCCAACCGGACAGAATAAAAAGGTTCTCTCTATGAGCCTTATTCACCTGGCGGCCATCTTGGCTCTAAACACTAGCTGGGTGGGGAGAACTGAATGCGGTATGCGCCCCCCACCTAGATAGTTTAGAATTAAGATGACCACTAGGTGAATAAGGACCAGGATGAGGAATTGAGTTTCTTTGTCCCCTTTGAGCGGGGGACTTAAGAGGCACACAGTGATTATCCTATGCTTATCCTTTGACTGACCCATGTAGTTATAAGTCATATGCCTCTCTAGCCTCCGTGGTATATTGTAAGGATTACGGGTGTGGTGTGTAAAGAGGTGGCCCGAAGGTGGCGTTTTATGAAGAGGACGTTTGAGCACTAGAAACCCACACCTATTTGTGAGCTCCACCTTTATGCCTTCTCTCCCTTGATGTGCTCATTTTGAGAATATGCCAAAGTTCAGAAGGGGAAGTATGGAGATTCCCATTCACACCCTTAAAATCCCCTGCAAACAAAGCATCTGCGAGCACACGCACACACACACACACACACGCGCGCGCACACGCACACGCACACATACACACACATACATACATTGACATATGAATACACACACACAAACAAACACACACACACACACACACAAGCGCATACCCACACCCACACACACACACACACACACACACACACACACACACACACACACACACACACACACACACACACACACACACACACACACACACACACACACACACACACACACACACACACACACACACACATACACATACACATACACATGGACACAAACACACCATTACCTAACCCTGCAATTGCTACACCTATTGTATGGTCTTTATCTGTACTGGGGAATGTCCCTTGTCTAAAATCAATAATGTTGTTTGACTTCTTGTGCACCCACTGCTTCTGTAGTGGTAACGATTCATCGACCAGTGCAATCAGAGAATACCCATGTCCCAGTATATGTTAGGTAATGTAATCTGTAAGATATGAGCGTAACAACTGCCTTTGAATGGCTTATCTGAAATATTAATAATAATCAAATGCACAGGTTGCCCTATATACTTTTATTTGTACATTGATGAGAAGGTAAAAAATAATTAATTACATCGAACTGATTACTACAGAATATACTCAGAACCACCAATCACAAGACAGACAATCGATTGAGCAATCATGTTGTCCCATAATTCATGAATGCATAATTCAATGAATGTTCCTGTCATATAATGGAAACCAATTATATGACATCACTGTCATATAATTCCGTCCATCACTAAGGGCGGGGGTCTGGCCCAGGTAGGTTGGACAGGGATGTGTGCCTATCCACACCCGGCTTCTCCTCAGTGAGTCATCCAGGCAGTCAGACCAGGTACTGGGAGGAGGCCATACCCAGAGGGCTAAAGCTAAGCCAGGCTAAGCAGGCCTTTTTGTGCAGAGAATTTGAGTGAGTTTTCCACATGGCTCCACCCAAAATGGTCCTGATTGGACGCTGCTGTTAAAATAAAAGTTGGACATTGATGCCAACAGAAACAGAGGCCGGCTCCGCTGCTCCGGATTCCTCAGGGCCGGGGGATAGGTTGTAAAGATAAAATGTGTGTGTGTGTCTCCAAGTGTGTGCCTTTGTGTGTGCATGTGTGTTTGTGGGGGCGTGTGAAACTTGCACTTTGACTTCACTGCATTCTTTAAGGACTGTACGCAAACCACTGTAAAAACACATACGCACGCATACACATTGCCAATCACAAACGCACACGCACATACAAACCCATACAAACACACACAAAAACACACAGATCCCCAGTCACACACGCAACGTCCCTACATTCAGGGCATTTAGCAGACGATTCTATCAAAAATATGAAAAAATGCAATAAGTGTATGTACAGTAAGTTCTTATTGTACAAATGAACAATAAGCACATTTGTCAGAAGAAGGTACAGTAAGGATGTTCATAGAACCAAGGGCAAAGCACTAACAAGTTTAACATCCAAACAGTCTTGGTTGTGTGTGTGTGCAGGTGCGTGTGTGGGTATGTATGGCTGCGTGTGTATCTGCAATTTTGTGTACGTGCGTGTGTGGCGACATGGATGAATCAAACTAGACCAAAAGGGTATTTTGTACCGTTCACACAGTCATGCAATGAGCTCCTTATTTCGATGCATTTCATCATATTTCCTACTTATGCTATGGATCCAATTGCATTGTCAACAGATTTTTTTTCTTTCAGTCCAACCGCCACACTCATAAAGCTTCCTTGACTTGACATGTGTAGCGGTGTGTGTGTGAGTGAGTGAGAGAGCTAGAGAGAGAGTGGGAGAGAGGGAGAAACCCCTCCTGTAGTTAGACTTGTGAGCCAAACCAAACCACATTCCTGGGCCGCGGCACCACGGAGACAGCCTTCCTGTTGTCTACCTTGGGTCACGTGATTGCCCTGCCTTCATCACTCTGTTATTAAATGTATTAACAGAAAAGAACATAGCTGCCGCTGTACTCGCTCACTCGCTCACTCACACACTTTCTCTCTCACTCTCTCTTCCTATCTCTATTCATCTTTTTCTTGCTTCCTCTCTCACTTTCTCTCTTTCGTTCTCTCTCTCTCTCTTTCTCTCCATCTTTCTTTTGCCATATTTTTCTTTCGCTTTCACTCTCTCTGTCCCTCTCACATTCTTTGCCAACTCTCTCTCTCTCTCTCTCTCTCTCTCTCTCTCTCTCTCTCTCTCTCTCTCTCTCTCTCTGACTCTACCTGCACTCTTTCTGTGGATTTCCCACAGTTTTTTTTTGTACTTGAAAAGTACAAAAAGTGAAAAAAGTCCCTTATGTGAGAAAAAATAAGGCACATTTAGATCTTGACAACATAATCACGATCCCCTCCCCCTCCTTCCAGTCCCACCCTGAGTTTCAAGTATTTATTCAATTTTTTTTTTTTTTAGGTGGGCTTTGTGGACAGGACATAAATACCCTCCCCTCCTACTCCCCCAGCCCCTCCTACTCTCCTGCTCAACTACTCTCTCAACCCCACGCACGGGGGGAATGTACTCTGGAATGCCTCTTTGCAGTCCGGGCGTATTAACAGTTTATTTATAATACAGACGCTGCTTATAGACGCCCTGTGCCCCGTGTTTATATGTTTGACATGCCTTCCCACACACCTCTAAAGAGGTGATCGAAAACCTCTGGGTGAGGGTGAGGGGCGCCGAACCCAACGGACCGCCGACCGTATCAGCATTTCAATAAGGTATTGAAATGCTATGCCGCGGAGCAGACACAATTCTACATTTGAGTCGTGTAAATATTAGACGCATCTCTGGGCTTTAAAAAATGAATGAAATCGCTGAAACGCAATAACAAAACTAAACACAGCCAAACTCAGAAAACACAGACACTCATCCAACTGCTACGTTTCATCGTTAGCGGCCGTAGCCTGTTCATCTAAATCTCAGTTAACGGTGTGTGGGTCATGGCTTCTGTTGCCAACGCCTTCTCAAAGGCCTGGACCCTGCCCCACATGTCTTCGGCTGTTTAATAAAAACGGCGGGATCCATTTTAAGTGAACTCTACGAAGCCATGGGAACCAGAACTTCCTGGGAGGGGGGGGGGGGGGTTCTGGATTTGTGCCGGGTAAATCTTTTTTTTTCTCAGGCTATTGTTGGTAGCTGCTTTGTGGGACTTCAAATGCTTTTTCAAATTTAAAACGCAAATCTTATAATGGTGCCTTTCTCCTGTAAGCCGGAATAAAACATCTGCCAAATGAGAAATGAGTGAGGCAACAGGACTTTCCTCAGAGTTAAACCCAGAGGCCTGATCGTAGCAGTTAGGTCGTTCCCGAGAGAGGAAGCTCAAGCTGTTGAACCGCCAGCTAGATAAGGCCAGTTCAACCGCTGCCTTGTTCCCCATTCAAACCGATGCGGGCGGGGACTACCACCTCATACCACCGCAAATGTGAAGGAGCGCTGTGGTGAGTGCAACGGTTGGATATACGTGACGGTTGGTTGAATTCATGCTAATAGGAAAAACAACATTCCCCCCGGGCCCCCCCCCACCCCCCCACCCGGCAACCCCTGGTCCTCACAAACAGCTCACAGTGTCTCGCAATGATAAGCTGGAGGGGTTGATGAAGTGCTTACTCCAACAATCAAAGGTCAATCATAATCATGTGTCACCCAATTCAGCGGAAGGGATGGAGTATTTCTTTCTGTTTTTACTTTTTGCTTTATTAACAGTTAAAACATGACGCAATATCATTGATAATAACGGATGTCTATAAGACAAGGATAAAGTCTGACTAAATTGTACAACACAGGTATTGAAAATGTAGAAACCAAAAATAGACCAAAAAAAGGAACATAAAGGACCAAGGATATGGATGGAGGTGGAGGAGGTCACATGACTCGTGACTCACACCCAGGGATTCCGGAACATTTCTTTGGCACAGTTAGCAGCAATGGGTCATCGGTGGTCAAGAAACTGAGCTGTGGTTGTGTCGCCTTTCGCTGAATCATAGCGGGTGTTACGATGACGGAGGTTTACGTAGTGTAGTCATGGAACAAGGAAGCGTTTTCCTTGAGTGATATTCTCACCCGTCTCCAGGGAAATGGCAGGAAGTGGCTGTTGCTGAAGAAACTATAATGGGAAGACGCTCACTATGAGCCTAAAAAGAAATCAGCCATACTTTCTCCTTCCCTTTTACAATTTACAATGTTCCTTCTTGTTTGATCTCGTGTTATGATAATAATAATAATACACAGACATTCAAGTCACCATCTCCATTTCTAAACAAAAGTCAACAATTCAATAAGTTTTGTTATATTACTTTCAACGTCCATTACATTTTAGTTATCCTCCAAATATAGGCTTTTCTTAAAGCCACATAAGTCCACATGTTATTTTTATTTGCAAAAGGAAAGCATTTATTTATAACATTTTTAAATAGTTGCTTGTTGCTATTGAGGCAACGCCGGAGCGCACTTGGTAGGTATTATGTAATTATAATGTAACTCGGTTATCATCACTAAACCCCTTTGAACCGCTTCCTCGAGGCTTACTTATTTTATCATGTGACCCATTTTCAACTACAGATTGTGTTTGAGCCGTTGTGGCCGGGCTGGGCTTTGATAACATTGTCTTTAATAGTAAAGGCCACAGTTGGCAGCCTGTTTCCCGCTCAATGTCCTCTGTGTCTGATTAAAATCTGGGGACAAGATCATTTGTCTGAGTGGTCTGAAACCCACCGTCGGGCAAACTCGCTGAAAATACCTAATTACCTTCTCTCTTTCTCTCTCTGTCTCTACTCTATTGTTCTCTGTCTCTATCTCTCTTTCTCTCTATTTCCATCTCTGTCTCTACTCTATTTCTCTCTCTCTCGTCATCTAACTCAGTTTCTCTCTCTATCTACTTCTTTCTCTCGCTGTCTACCACAGTCTCTCTCTATACGAGTCCCTCCAACTTTTTCTACCTCTCTTTATAACTCTCCCTCTCCACCTCTCTCTCTTACTCTCTCTCTGTCTTTATCTCGCTCCTTCTCTTCTCCATCTACCTGCCTCTTTACCTCTCTATTTCTCTGTCTAGCTCTCTCTCCATCTTTATCAACTTCTCTCCAAGTCTCTCTCCGTCTCTCTCTCTCTCCTCTCTCTCTCTCTCTCCGTCTCTCTATCTATTTCCCTCTCTTTCCATTTTTCTCTTCTACTCTATCTCTGTCTCTCTCTCACTCTCTCTCTCTCTGTCAGGCCTCGCTTCCCCGATCAATACCAGACCACTGCTGCAGTTTGTCAACATTATTAGATGAATAAAGTCTCAGAATAGAATCACGTGTCCCTCTTTGGCGAGCCATCGACAGTATAAAACTGTGTGTGTATGGGTGTGTCGAGATGTGTGTTTGTGTATGGCTATGGATGTAAATGCATGAAGAGCTGCATGAAGCCAAACTCTTCGGGCCCTTCGGTCAACAAACAACAAACGTGAACCCGGAAGGTTCCGCGTAGAGGCATGTCTGCCGGGGCTGTTTATCATGAAGTGGGCGGGGTCTGATGCATGATAAGGCTGTGATAGGGTGGTGTTGGCGGGGGTTTATGGCACAAGTGAACTCCAGCAGAACCAGCGGAAAACGATGTCACAGAGTGTAAATAAGGACATCGAACCCCGGTGACCATCCATAGATTGACGTAGACTTGGGGCTCTCCTACGCCCTCCGACTGGCGGCAGCTACGTCTCAACTCTGGTGCCAAAGTCACGCTTGAGTAAAAGCCGATGTAAGTATAGAACCCTTGATCCACACTGCACACAAACCCATCAGGTTTTTCTTCGGTGTGCTTAAGTCAACAGACATTCTTGAGGCAAGCCTGTTGAAGTCTTACACTCCTTGATAACTTACCTACTGTTAGTAAATCGTGTACACAGTACACAATGTTAGACAGTGTGTTGTGATCCTCGGGTTACAGTATAAACGTGTTGGGGTATTGTCTTGTGACACCCATGTTATGATGTTCACTTGTGTTTTGTTGTATATATATGCGTTGGTACTGGAAGACAGACATGTTTCCATACTGTCATATTCTGAGACCTCCTTGTGTGTTGATATGTGGCGTACATATGTGCGTACCTTCTAAATGCACAAGATGCCAATCAGTGTAAGGCGTATACATTGACGGATACAGTGACTGTAAGCCACTCACATCTCCTCTGCGTACGACCGGCTCCCTGTAGCCTATCTATGGTCTTGGAATGCACTCTCCCTGTAACTTGGGAGGGGAGGGGGGGTAGATCATGTCATCTTAACCATGGAGGTGAAATCTTGACTTGCTGCCCTGGCTGCAATGTTATACATGCGCCTCGCTTGGAATGTGTACTGAGTGGCACTCTCGACTACAAGGTTTCGGCAGCGAGCCACAGAGCTTTAAGCGAATGCAGTAGACTCAACACACCCATATGCTGGGCGTGTTTACTCAGCCGCCATGCCTCCCTTATGTTTAATGTAACATTGACGTATAGGGGATGGTTGCGTGATTGCATGTGTGTGCCTATGTGGGTGTGTTTATGCGTGTGTGTGGGGGGGGGCTGGAGGGTGTGTGTTTATATGTGTGTGTGTTTGTGTGTGTGTGTGATTGTGCGTGTGTGTGTGAGTGTGTATGTGTGCTGGTGTGTGTTTGTGGTTGTGTGTGTGTGTGTGGTTGTGTGTGTGTGTTTGTATGTTGACCATGAGTTCAAAGGTCAACAATCAAAACTAAAGTGTGTTTCAGAGTTCAACCTTGATCAAATGACCTGATCCAGAGTGTTATTCCAAGCCACTTGTAGCTTAAGAATAAGATAAACGATGAACCACTCGCATCAGTCCAGGAGTCTGTGTGTTTGCGTGCATGTGTGTGAGTCTGTGTGTGTGTGTGTGTGTGTGTGTGTGTTTGTGTGTGTTGGGGGCACTCACTCTGTCTTATCATCACAGTGTGAAGCACGCCCTCAAGGGGGCAAGTTTGCAGTGGGTTGCTCTGTCGCGTACGTGTCACGCAAAGTGCCGGCTGAGCGTACGTGAATCCCTGCTAACGGGCAGTTGTTTTCAGCATGGGTGCGAAGGGACGTTTGAGAGAGAGAGAGAGAGAGAGAGAGAGAGAGAGAGAGAGAGAGAGAGAGAGTGAGAGAGAGAGAGAATTGATGCTGACATGGGTCTTTTCTGGTCCACCCCCCACCTTTCCCATTCTCGACCAGCCAATGGAAGGCATGCTATGTGTTTTGTGTGTCTGTTTGTGTGTTATTGTCATCGTGCCATCATTCCATACTCCTCTGTGTGTTGTCTCTCTGGCCGGTGTGTGTGTATGTCTGTCTGTGTCTGTCTGCCAGTCGTGTTCATCTTGTTTGAAATGAAATCCATCTGAAGTCAGTTTCAAGGAAATGAAGAACAGACACAGAAAACATTGCATTGTGTGTGATCCGTCATAAACAACACAACATACCTCAAACTATATCATATTCCCCCTTCGACTTTGAGCACTATGACCATTGTGACCACTATGACCACTATGACCACTATGACAACTACGAACAACTGTGACCACTACGACTAAGAGTGCTTGAACGCTTCTACCATCTCTAGAGGTAGAAGGCACTGCCGGGCTGAGGTTTTGGATCAGGTATGTGATGTATGTAACAGTAAGGCGATAACAGTCTGCTCCTGTACACCGCAGCGAGGTCAGAGGGGTTTAGGGTGTACAAAAGGAAGTGGGCGGAGAAAACATGCGTGCTTCTCACTTCCTCATCGCGGTAAAATCCACTCAGCCTTTTTTGCTTTCAATTCGGGCCAGCGCTGCACCCACCTTTATGGAGCGTTATCTTGATGGGCCGCACTTATGGACGCTTTAGATGTATCGATGGGGAGTGGGATGTTTTTGCTCCTGAAGCAACGCCCTCCTCCTGCTGGCTTCCACCAGGAATGACTCATGTCAAACAGAGGAGGGGAGAGAGCTTGGGAGAGGGCGAGAGAGAGAGAGAGAGAGAGAGAGAGAGAGAGAGAGAGAGAGAGAGAGAGAGAGAGAGAGAGAGAGAGAGAGAGAGAGAGAGAGAGAGAGAGAAATAGAGGGAAATAGAATTAGAGAGAGGGGAGGGAGGGAAATAGAGAGCGAAAGAGAGAGGCAATAGAGAGAGGGAGAGAGGAATGGAGAGAGAGAGAAGAGAGAGAGCCAGCAGGAGAGACAGAGAGAGACAAAGAGAGAGAGACAAAGAGAGAAAGAGCGAGCGAGCAAGAGAGAGAGAGAGGTGAACATAGCTCTCGGGGGGAGGTGGTCCCCTGGGCATACCCATCGACACCTTTGCACGTGGTGTGAGTCACAGGGTATGACTTGACCAGCGGAGGGAAAAGACCCTTCGCCGCGATCACGCCACAGCAGTGTTTGTGTTTGCGGTTGCCAAGGCAGCGCATGTGCAGGTCTTTTCAACTCAAAGCTTTGGAAAAGGGCGTCTGATTATATGCGTACATGTGTATGATGTTTAAAGTAATAATAATCAGATGAAATGTACTTTAGTCATCGCAGATGGTTTGATGTGTTTAAAAATAAGCTTTATTATTATTATGATGTCATTATAGTATGGTATTATCATGATGTTGAGTCACAAAACACAAAATACAAAAATATGCTAAAATGGACTTATATGTCTATACCTTGTATATTCATGGTTTTATTCTATCAGTGTCTGATGTACATTTTTTGTTAATCTTTTAATTTACAATGTAACATGTAATCTACAAGTCTGCCAGGGACCAGGGACAAACGATTCCATGGTAAATTAACAACTCGGTTCCTCAAATGCAGAGGAAGCCGCCGCGTCTCTTTGGTAGCCTTGAGAACCAAACAATGATATCCGGAGCATACAATATGCTCTCCCGCCAGCGTCTATCCCCCACACACCGCCTGTTACGCGCATGTATCATGGGAAACCTAGCTGTCATCCGGAGGGGCCCTACGTGACGTCACGACGCAAGCAGGGCGTTGTTTTTCCATAATGAGGCGCTTTAAAACAGCAGCACGAGCCTTGGCACTAATTTAGTCCCAGGCATTCAGAGCTAAGTGGAACTACTGCTGTGCTGTTTGGGGGGAAACTTGCTTTTACTTTGCCTTTCAAGTCGGACTCCTTTTTTGTTGTTGTTGTTGTTGTGGAAATACAAGCACTAAAAGTAAGTGGAATTTTTGGTCATCATAACTTTATGATCTGTAAACATTTGCCCACGGCGCGTTTGGATAGAGCGGCGCTGGGTTGGAGATTGGGCGCAAGGACCAGATGCGCCTAATATTCAAATTTATACAAAACGCTCTCACTGGCTTGATGTTTCTTTCTAAGTCTGTATGGTTCTTATGTTGAATCGCATTGTGTTAGAATCTAAATAAAAATAATTGTCGCAGATCAAAACACCCATGCGTTACAGTCTGCTCGCATAAACGGGGATAAACTGCGCCAAACGTTGGTGATGATCGAGGTGGAAAATCACCAAACGCCAATTTCTCCTGAAATATTTCTGATTAGTTTGTTAAAAAAAACAACAATGCTCACGTTAGGCTCCAATCACTGCCGAACACTCATCGGTCAGTGATGTGAAGTTTCACCAAGGCGCGGTTGGGCAGGCGCACCCTTTCGCTCACTACAACTATGGATCATCAGTGACGGTTTTTCTGTGTTTTGTGTTCCGTGTCCAGCCCTCACCGCCAGCATGCTGCTCCTACTACTCGGGATCGTCTTCCTGCACGTCGCTGCTTTGGTTCTCTTATTTGTGTCAACAATTACCAGCGTAAGTATAATTATGGGTTTGCGTAATAATGAATGATGGGGGTCATACAGTCTGCGTTATTATCAGAAATATTAGCCTGTTCGGATCTGAGTTGAGGTAGTTGCTGACGTTTAATAATGTTGTTTACGCACTTGTTGTTCTTTTGGTATCAGGTATGGACGACAGGAAACATCGGTACTTCGGACCTGTGGCTGAACTGCACATCTGTTGGAGGGCTGCAGTGTAACCCCGCCAGCGCCGGAGGTAGGACCCTTTCCACTTTTCCGCTTATTCTTCTTCAGTTTGCGGCTCGGCAAGTGCAGTGTAACCAGTTTTTCAATCTGTTTAAATCCTTCTATCAACGAGATTAGGCCTACATGTATGTCCATTCCATCCGACTGTGAACTTAAACGACGTAGCTTTTATCGGTCGGGGAATTGATGGCCAACTAAACATTTTCCAATGTAAAACAACAGCAGTGAGACGGTAGAGAGGAGAATTTTTCATTTGGAATGAATTCTGTGGGCAGTGTGGGCGTGTCCGTGTGCCATCCGCAGCACTGAGGCCATCTACGGGATACAATGTGTAACTGCAGCTTGTCAGGTCCCCCCCACCTGATAGGCCGTCACTGTATAAATAGTAATGCCCTGATGTCCATATCCGAGCCCCATGTTTGGGAGTCCATACTCAGAGGGAATGGAAGGTTTGGGAGGTCTGAAACAGGGTGTGGCAACAAGAGTATTTCTAGTGTTAAAGTATGCAAGCGTGTAACTGTGTGTGTGTGTGTGTGTGTGTGTGTGTGTGTGTGTGTGTGTGTGTGTGTGTGTGTGTGTGTGTGTGTGTGTGTGTGTGTGTGCGCATTTCAACATCAGGGAGGCCTTGGGACTTCTATATGCAGCACATACTACGTGCTAAGAGATGATCTATGCATGTGTGTGTGTGTGTCTGTGTTTATATGTCTGTGCAGCGGCATTATTAAAAACCAGGACGGCAGCTGCCTTTTCTGAGCCACATTTAGACAAAGTGATCCACCTCTCGTGTGGACGTTGAACCTCAGCTATTTCACTTGCAGTGTAGAATGGTTTGTTTTTCTTCTAAATCAGGGCAACATCATAAAACATTGGGGACTTTGAGTAGTATCGCTTTAACGATTAAAGCTCAACAAGGAATTATCCGCTGAGGTACTGCAGAATGCGATGTGTGTGTGTGTGTGTGTGTGTGTGTGTGTGTGTGTGTGTGTGTGTGTGTGTGTGTGTGTGTGTGTGTGTGTGTGTGTGTGTGTGTGTGTGTGTGTGTGTGTGTGTGTGTGTGTGTGTGTGTGTGACTGTGGTAGCAGGGCTCTAGATGATGTCATGTGTCTAGAATGAGTGGTGCTCGGACCGGTGTATGTGCGTGCCCAGTGTGCACGTGTGCTCGATGTGTGTGTGTGTGCTTAGTGCTTAGTCTGTGTGTGCCCGGTGTGTGTGTGTGTGTGTGTGTGCCCGGTGTGTGAGTGTGTTTGGTTGGGACTATGGTATGCCCTCTGCCAGCTGGATTCAAAGCGGCTAGTCAGTTTGTTTGAGTTGCTTTCATCAGGGCACTGACGCACACTGTTTGTTTAAGAGGGCGTGCGTGCCCGTGTGTGTGTGTGTGTGTGTGTGTGTGTGTGTGTGTGTGTGTGTGTGTGTGTGTGTGGTGTGTGTGTGTGTGTGTGTGTGTGTGTGTGTGTGTGTGTGTGTGTGTGTGTGTGTGTGTGTGTGTGTGTGTGTGTGTGTGTGTGTGTGACGTGTGTGAGAGGACGTCATGAGATTGAAGATAGCCCGATGGTCCATGCAGAAGGGCCCGAAAAGCCGGAAACTCTTTCACATTAAAAGTCCTCTTCTCAAGCTTTGCCCAACAGCGAGGTGTATGGAATGAGGCAGAAGCTCAGTTTGACTGCTTTTTGCTATGATTGATCCCATGAGGAACAGGGTTTTGTGAGGTTTGATCAGTAAGTAGGTGATGCACAGCTCGTGATGATCACATGCCAAAACTCATGTTGGTCATTGTGGTTTCTGTAAATACCCGAGACTTCCCTTAATCGTAATCGTCATTTCAGTCAGATGAGATCCCTTAATTGCCAGTTTGCCACCCAAGGGGAACTTCGCGTGCACCTATTTGACACTTGAACATCCCAAGGAACAATTGTACAATTGTAATTGTACTAACTTTATTCTCTTTCATGAGCATAACTCAATAGACTCTTGACATGACCTTCAGTCGGCTTGACCTTCAGTAGACTTGGTCCTCAGGCGTGAGGCAGAAAAACATCCACAGACAATTTTTCTGTTGTGAGTGACCAATGGGGGGGAAACTAACCTACACACACACACACACACACACACACACACACACACACACACACACACACACACACACACACACACACACACACACACACACACACACACACACACACACACACACACACACACACACACACACACACACACACACACCCCATGTTGCTGTGTGTGTGCGTGTCTGTCTACATCCTTCATTTGAGCACTGGTGTGTGTGCACCCACATACACATACACATACACATACACATACACATACATACATAGACACATATACACACACAGACACACGCTGGGATATTCTGAGCCGGTGAACCACACCTCAGGCGAGGAAATGTCCCTGTCAGAGTTAACCGCCCTGTCAAAGGAAGGAAGCGCTTGCTGTGTGTTTATCTGCAAGTGGCGATAATAGGCATGCAGTGTATTTATAGTCGCTGTTGAACTCCTCATCAGGCTTTAGATGGAATATTTTACCTTGTTAGATTCGACTGAATTTGCAGCATACATCATTGAGGCAATTGCGTCATCATGACATTCAATTTCAAAACAAAATCCACTCTCCCCTCTTCCTATTGATTTGAATGTTTGTGCGTGTCCGGTGTGTGTGTGTGTGTCTGTATGTGTGAGTGTGTGTCGAGTGGACGGAGACAATGTTGAGTGCATTTTCACTGCCCACCGGTGAGCCAGTGGGGGTCTCATGTTTCCTCCTCTTATGTATCTGTGTCTAAAAGAGAAGTCCCAACCATGGCATCGGGAACATAATTGTTATTTCCAGTAACCTGAAGCCAATCCCATTACAACTACCAGGGCCCTTTATCCACCTGCTGTTATCCTCCCCAACCCTGTCTTAAAAACAGAAACTCTCCAGAATGCTGTCCACATGGTTCTTCTAGTGATGGACACTTAACCTGTTTGAACATTAATGTCACAAGGATATTTACAGTGGTGCTTTGAGTTGATTGGTTGAAATGAAAAATAGTAAATCTCAACCAAATGAATGAATTCATATTAAACGTTAAATGTATTGTGTAATGTGTAGGTGAATCTCCAGCGATAAATAATGCAACATGTTCACTTAGTGGTTACCCATTGAAACCCAATCATGTATTTCATTTTTAGAACGCACTGATAATGTACCATTAAGTGAGGCGGTATAATGTTCAAATGCTAAAGTTATTACATTGCAAGTATACTGTGTACTGGGAATACAACACACTTTCCATGCAAGCCAAAGCAATGTGTAAAAGCTGCCCCTTAGTGCGTTTAGTTTACCTGCACTATTTATTTGCATTCTTCACTTCCCCTTTTTCACGCGGGCGGGTGGTAGTGCTGAACCAACTAAATAGTAGTGGAAGGAGAGAGAGAAGGGGGGAGAGAGGGTGAGGTAGAACGGAAACCCGAGAGGAAGGGAATGATTCGTGTTCAACCCTCGGACAAGAAATAGACCCTGCTTGGAAATCCTAGCATTCCTGGCTAGGTGCCACACACACACAAATACACGCACACACCTCCATACATACATACATGCATACACGAGCGTGTACGGGGACACACCTGCACAATTCCACGCACACACGCACAGACAAACACACAGATATGCACTGATAGATTGGTCTTTGCTGTCAATACAAGGGACTAATGGGTTAATGGTTACAGTAACCTGGCCTTGGAAGGCTATCAGCTGAGATCAATAGGGAACATTTAGGTCGTAGCTCACCTTATGTGGGGGGAGGACCATAGCTTTTAGAAACAGGATACCCAGACCTTCACTGTTCTTAATCTTTTCCCGGTAACCAAAATGGAGGATGTATGCAAATTTGCTGCACTCTGCACTGGCGTTGTTGTGATTCGTTTGTGGAGTCTTGTTAGTTGTTTATTCTCAGCACAATTATATTTTCCATCTATCTCTTTTCCATTTGCAAATCGAGTTACAATTGTTGTCTTGTTGAATTGTTGACCTCTTTGTTGATGGTGATGATAATGGACTATTCATGATCGCCTCCTCTCTCTCTCTCTCTGTCTCTCTGTCTCTCTGTCTCTCTGTCTCTCTGTCTCTCTGTCTCTCTGTCTCTCTGTCTCTCTGTCTCTCTGTCTCTCTCTCTCTCTCTCTGTGTCTCTGTCTCTCTCCCCCTCTACAGAATGGATCCAGGCAGTCCAGGCCGTCATGATCCTGTCCATCATCTTCAGCTGCATCTCCCTCATCCTCTTCTTCTGCCAGCTCTTCACTCTGCAGAAGGGCGGCCGCTTCCTCCTCACTGGAGTCTTCCAGATCCTTGCCGGTAAGTCCACGGTTCTTCCTGTCCTTCCCTCAACCTCCATCCCCTCCAACCCTCTTCCCCTCGCAATTACCCGGCTCATATCCAATGTCAATCCCGAGATTCGAGCCGACACGACCCACTGTTTTGTCTAGTGGGCTGGGGCGGTGGGGTGAGGTTGGGGAGGCACTGCCTAGTGCCTGCCTGGAAGACAGTGCCTGGTTAGTATGAACCAGCAGACAGACAGACAGACAGACCGGCCAGCCTGCACAGATAGACAAGCAGACACACATACAGGCCTGGACCGATAGATGAGCAGACACAGAGACAGGCCTGGACCGATAGATGAGCAGACAGACAGACATGCCTCTCCCCTGTTCGGAACTATAGCCTTTAGCTAGAGGGTTAGCCTCTCCCCTGGTGAGGACAGGATTGTTAGCCTCTGGCCTAGTCAGTAGCCTTTAGCCAGAGCGTTAGCCTCTCCCCTGGCCTGGACTGAGGTCAGTAGCCTTTAGCCAGAGCGTTAGCCTCTCCCCTGGCCTGGACTGAGGTCAGTAGCCTTTAGCCAGAGCGTTAGCCTCTCCCCTGGCCTGGACTGAGGTCAGTAGCCTTTAGCCAGAGCGATAGCCTCTCCCCTGGCCTGGACTGAAGTCAGTAGCCTTTAGCCAGAGCGTTAGCCTCTCCCCTGGCCTGGACTGAAGTCAGTAGCCTTTAGCCAGAGCGTTAGCCTCTCCCCTGGCCTGGACTGAAGTCAGTAGCCTTTAGCCAGAGCGTTAGCCTCTCCCCTGGCCTGGACTGAAGTCAGTAGCCTTTAGCCAGAGCGTTAGCCTCTCCCCTGGCCTGGACTGAAGTCAGTAGCCTTTAGCCAGAGCGTTAGCCTCTCCCCTTTCCCTGGACTATACACAGTGGCCCAGTGGAAACAGGGGTGGGCGGACACACAATAGCGGCTGTACAGGTGCCCACTCATCCCAGCCGGCGCGGGGCTTGGCGCAGGGCCAGACACACAAGTCCAAATGTCAGCAAAAGGGTGCCGGCGGGCGAGTGGGTTTGAAGAACAAACACAGAACCCTGACGCACGGCCCAGCCGCCAGGCGAGAGGGAGAGGCGGGAGGCGGACACAGCGTGAGATGAAAGGAGGAGAAGAATCGGTCACAACCCCAAGCTTATTCTAGGATAATTCAGCGTGGATAAAGATGGAGTAGGCGGAGGAGGGGGGAGGAGGGAGGAAATTCAAATCCCTTCACTGTGGGTTCACCTCGGGACACGAGGCAGGCCGGGGCCCGGGAAAAAGGGATGCAGTGAAACTCAATCTCGCCGTTGAACCGCAGACGTTACTATTTGTTATTTTTCTCGATGTTGGCTATTGTTTTGTCTGATTCGCTCACCCTTTTTCTCTCCTCTCCTCCCCTTTCCCCTCCCCCCTCCCCCCTCCCCCCTCCCCCCGCCCCCTGGCAGGTCTGTTTGTGATGTGCGGCGGTATCATCTACACGGTGATGAGCCCCAACTGGGTGCCGGAGACGGAATCCTTCGGCTACTCCTACATCCTGGCCTGGGTGGCCTTCCCCCTGGCCCTCATCAGCGGAGTCATCTACGTCATCCTAAGAAAGCGAGAATGAGAACCCCACCCTCCAGCCCGTGACGTGACCCGCCACTGACGCCCCCCCCCCCCCCCCCCCCCCCAACCCTGCATCAACCCCGCCCAGCCCAACGCCTCCGTCATCTATGATCCTCTCCCCTGTGCTTTTTTCACCCAGTAACCTCAGCCCACACCCCCCCCCCCCCCCCACATGCGAGCGGCACCATCCACTCCTCACGCTAACGTAAAGGAGGAGGGAGGAGAGGGGAAGGGAGGGGTCTGATGTTTGTTAACCAAAGGCCCGCCTTCTGAAGCCGTCAGGGTCCCAATGCATCCAGATCCAAAACAAAAGGGGTTAGCAGAAATACTACAACCAACAACAACAAGAAAAAAGACGAAATCGACGACGACTCCAAAGCAATCAATCATTACTGTCTCTATTTGAGGATGTATATAGTATCTATGGTTTAAAACCTATTTATAACACTTTTTACATATGTGTACATAGTTTTTGTGTTGCTCTGTCGACAAAGATTCTGGCAGGTGCTTTGTTTTTCGCTGATTAAGTGCCTCTGTGTTGTTTGTAACGAAGAAATAATGACATGCCGTTTCGTTTTCTTGTTTTCTTTTTTCCTTATCCTGTTTCCTTTTAGTAATCGCCAAAGAATTCGTTTAAAAAGTATTTTAACCAAAAGCATGTGCACACAATAGAAAATGAGTAGAATCAATTTGGCAAGAGCTACAACTAGTTGTGACATCCAAACACAAAAGAAAACAACAAAATATACAGTAGATCTAGGATAGACATTCGATAGCTTTGGTTATTTTCTATTTGTGAATTTTATTGACGTTATTTTTCTATTTCAAAGACGGTGCTATATATTTACCATTCCGATAAATTACAGCTATGATTTACAGTTCAGTTAGGAGTTACACAGGCTGTCATGACAAGAGTGGAGCGTACAAGCTGTGTAACCTGCTTTTATAGTGAATACAGTCAACACCATGTCTAAATAAATACCTTATTTTGTTCAGCTACTGTAATATGACATTTAATGTTAGTTTGGCTAATTTGCTTGGATGATTTAAAACCATGTCAAATGTCAGTATTGTGCAGTCATCCAAATATTTGTTTAGTTGGTTTTTATAACGAAGGCTAATGGTACATTATTACATTACACTTTTTTTTGTATTTTAGCTACTGTGCACACAGCTACTGTTCACACTCACTTTTGTTTTTATTTTGCTGTATGACCATTAAACTCTCCTGATGCCAGCTTGCCTCCGGAGAACAATGTTGTAACGACGCACTGTGGCGCTAAAGTGCCAGCTATGCTAACTCGGCTAAAAGGAATCACAGCCTCTAGCTCAGGGGTGCCCAACCAGTCGATCGCGGTCTACCAGTAGATCGCCGACAGATCCCAAGTCGATCGCGAGGGGTGAAGAAAAAAAAAAAAAAAAATCTTTTTTTTTTTTTTTTTTTTTAATAAAATTAAATTTGCGCGGGACATATACGCGCGGTAGCGCATGTGCTGTTAACAGCAGTTGAAAGCCGTCAACAGTAGTTACACACTCCTAAACGTTGGCATGGCTGAGGGGAAACAAGCTAAGACCTACCATTTTCACCCTGAGTGGGAGGAAGATTATTGATTATCGTTGAGAAGGTGCCGTGCGCAGACGGAATGAAACCCCCACTGAAGTCCGTAGGTTCACGATACAACCCCCCCCCCCCCCCCCCCCCCCCCCCCCCCCCCCCCCCCCCCCCCCCCCCCCGTCAACAATTGTTCTCTACCCCCCCCCGCTTGAAGGTAGGTTTGCTGGTAGATCTCGGGAGGTTGGCTACTTGAAAAGTAGATCTTGGGTCAAAAAAGGTTGGGCACCCCTGCTCTAGCTGTTATCGACATTATTTTTCTACTAACCCAATTCAATATATCAATACAAGCAGAGATCAAGCCATATTTAGAGACGACCAGATAAAACATAAACACACACATATGTTTAAAGAGAATTTACATTTTTTTTTTTGGCGGGAGTTTTACGACTGATTCAGTTTGCAGTGGTGAGACATTGCCATTTTTTTTTACTTGAAGTCCATAATAATGTAATTCTCTTCTCTACTGTATGATATACTGTTTAAAAAGTTGTGCGTAACAAATGTTATTGACAATCTAGCCTGAATACTTACATTATTCAATAAAAACAAAAAACGGAAAAAACCAACAGGCGGAAACTAGTTTACAATTCTCACATGTTCTGATATGTCGTGTTACACTGTAATGGGGAGAGTGTGTGTATTAATGCTTGCAGTTACATTATGAGTTGCTAGTGATTCTATAACAGATGTTCTAGTAATATCCCCTAAGCTGTTGGGGTCTGAAAACCTTGCAGCACACACACCTTAGTTACGATGTACGTTATAAATTCTATGGAAGACAAAATGTATGGAGAAACATCCATCACATTCTACGAACGGACAACATGCAGACAGATCCACAGACAATGAATGTGTTCGATAAACATAGACACACATCTGTATGTTCTAAAATAACTCAATAACCCAATAAAAGACTAATATTCAGCATGCAACGGCTACCGTTCAGTGTTTTCCCTGCTTGGGTGAGCCTACCTGTAGACCACACCGGCTGCTGTAATGTCCGTAATCAGCTACTTACAGGCCCCCCCGCCTCTGTTAGTAGCTGTAGGGTAGGGTTAGGGTTAGGGCTAGAGTAAGAGGGAGGTAAATGAGCACGCCCCTGGCTGATGACTGTGATCGTAGTATGGACATGTCTATAACAAAAACGCTGGCACGACGTGTGGTCTTGCGTTTCCGGTCTAGCTTGGCTTTGCTTGTGATCACCGCTGGCTTTCTTTCCACCCGCTGCATCAGAAAGGGAAACGCAAATTCTGTAAATGAAACCAGTTTTTCTCATTCTCTCTGCCTCTGGCTGATAAAAACTCATTTGAGATTGTGTATTCCGCTAAACACCAACAACAAAAAAAGGTAATTCTGAATAAAGTAAGAAATTCAGCATGCGAGCTCGGCCTACTCTGCACTTGTTTTGTCAGGTGATTTGCGGGAGCGGGGTTCAGTTAGAAGTGATGTCAGGTTTCTAATGACAACTGCCTTGTGGGAGCTGTAGGCCCACATCAACAGCTACATCTGCCTGTCAATGCTATGCTCTGTCCTGTTCTATCATCTGTTACTGATATATTACCATAACTACTTTGAAGTAATCAATAAAAATGTTTTCCTCACAACAACCATGGAGCCCAAATACATTTCTTTCTTTCACAGCAGTAGGCCTACTTTAAACGCAGATTATGATCATCCAAAAAGGTCTGCATGTGTGTGTGTGTGTGTGTGTGTGCGCCCTTCTTTTCCTCAACAAAACTGAGAGATGTGTTTGAAAAGCCTACCATGTTATATATAGGCGTTAAATCTCACTTAACCAAGGAACCATTTTATCACAAACTATGATTTTTACTGGTGGTATTTTCTGAATCTCCCACCATGAAACGGTACCCCTAGTGAAGCCCATCTGTTTGTGTCTGTATTAGTGTGTGTGTTTGTGTGTGTGTATGGTTGTGTGCGTGTGAGTATATGTGTGGAGTTTGGTTGTGTTTGTGTGTTTGTGCTTGTGTGTGTGTACGTTTGTTAGTGTATGTACGTGTGTGTGTGTGTGTGCAGTGTGTGTGTGTGCAGTGTGTGTGTGTGTGTGTGTGTGTGTATGTGTGTGTGTGTGAGTTTGTGTTCATGGTTGTATGTGTGTGTGTTTGGTTGTGTGTGTGAGTGTGTGTGTGTGTGTGCGCAGTGTGTGTGTGTGTGTGTGTGTGTGTGTGTGTGTGCGTGTGTGTGTGTGCAGTGTGTGTGTGTGTGTGTGTGTGTGTATGTGTGTTTGTGTGTGTGTGTGTGTGTGTGTGTGTGTGTGTGTGCGTACGTGTGTTGCTGCAAGCTTGAAGGGTCATAGTCACCAACAGCCACTCCTCAAAGCACATAGCTCTAGGTAAAATAGGGACACCGCTCTGAGGGTATTTGTGTGTTGCGTGTGTCTGAGTTTGTGTTTCTGAGGTAGTGTGTTGGTGAGTGTTTTTTTGTGAGTTATTTTTTCATAATATAGTTATAATATCACAAACAAACAAAGTGAAGATGTATCCCTCTTTGACATACATTCTCGTTCACCTTCTTGCCAGTTTGTAAAAAATGTTATGCGATAGCACCCCCTATGTGGCGGGTGCTGAATGACTGTTTTTTATTCTGGGCTATGAAATGCTGCCCTCGTGTGGTCAGACGTTAACAATGCATCCACATCCACTAACAATTCTTCCATCACTATCCTTCGGAGCGAAAGGCTCCCACCCAATGTCGGTCATTTTTCTCCATCTGAGGATGTTGAGGACCATTAGGCCTCTGAGCCAATTTGCGGTCCTTTCTGCCATTGGCATGTGGGGACCCACAGAAATCCCCCCATTTTTATTTTTTACACCATTTATCTTCTGTCTGTTCCTCTAATGAATGCTCCTCCCTTTATGCAGATTTAAATGTTTTTGTGGCACAACTCTGCATGAACGTTATGGAAAGGAGACAAATTATCTTCACTTTCAATGCTATTCACCAATTGAGGATGCATTTGCATTGCATTTACACAGAATCCAGGCAAATTCAAACATGGGTACAGGGGATTTAATGCATTTCTTGAATATTGGAATGTATTTAAGCACATGCAAAATTATAATTCATATATGTATGAATAATAAGAATGCTGATTGCTTTTTGGTTAAAGTTAAGTCAAAATGCATTTAGTGGAAGCTTACCAATATAAATAGAATTGTCATGAAGCAAATCAAATCTTAACAAAGTCTACGAGATACTGAGAACGAATTTTTGCTATACAGATGGTAAAATACACTTACAACTTGCCAGTATGTGGTCTTTTAATACCCATTAACTACAACAAGCCCCTTGGTAGTATTAATTTCGAAGTTCTATAATTAATGAAAGGGCATTAATAGACACACACAGACACACACAGACACACAAAGACACACAGACACACATACACACACACCACACACACACACACACACACACACACACACACACACACACACACACACACACACACACACACACACACACACACACACACACACACACACACACACACACACACACACAGACACACACACACACACACACACAAACACACACATGCGTGCATAGTCATTAAGGAGGGCATTGGGGTGAGGAAGGAGAGACACGAGACAGATTGATGACATCATTTAACAGGGACACTTTGTTTGTCTGGGTCCACTTCTCCCGTGACGTGGTCCCTGCGATGATGAGCGACGGCCATTACATCGTAGCGCACCACATCGCTCACCCCTCAGCAGCCGTTCCTACATTTAAATAAAGATAAGGATGATAATAACGCTAATAATGCTCTGCTGATGCTATCATGTCTACGCCTTCTATTTCTTCCTACTTTTCTGCTTCCACTACTACTTTCTACAACTGCGTCAAATATGAGTTCAACTACTAGGCTACTACTACTACTAATATATCGATAATTACATTGATTGTAATCGTTATAATAATTGCTAATGCTAATACACTAGAACATGATGCCATAATTATTAAACAGTTAATAATCAACATGTAAATATTCATAAAAGCTCCTAAATCCCATTCCTATCATTTTAAAAAACAATCGGTTAAAATAAATAAAAATAAAAAATAAATCTAAGCAGTAATAACACAACAGAGCTGACTGTTAACCCCCACGTGCGATCTATCAAGGGTTGACTCACGCCATCCCTCATGCAGGCTGTGACGGCTGTCCGCCACACGGCGGTATGCTGCGAGTCGACTCAGAGCCATTGTTTCATCTTCACGGGGTCAAGGACGAGAATGTGAAAGGACCACCTTCCCCCATTAATGTCCTCAAACCACGCCCCTCGACCCCCACCACCCAAATACCATTATCACCCCAAATTCAAGTCTGTGGGGAGACAATATTTTCTAATTTCTGCCACACAATGAGGGGGTTGGCGGGGGGGTTGGGGGGGGGGGGGGGGATGCAAACAGAAGGTTCACCTTAATCTATCAGGGCTCCTTCAGAGGACGTCCATGGCGTGCGGAGACAGGGCCGACGGGGAGTAGGAGGGCAACAGACACAATTAAGGCTCATGAAATGCAAATAGTGCGGCGGGGGTGGGACTGTGTGTGTGTGTGTGTGTGTGTGTGTGTGTGTGTGTGCGTGGGTGGAGGGGCTCTCCCCATGGCCCTCTCTGCCATCTGCTTGCCATCACCCAGCAGTGGAAGAAACCCCTGGCTCTTCCACTGAGTAATTTGTAGCTTCAATAATCTTCTGCCCTCCATTAAGGGGGGAAAGAAGTAAAGTAGTAGCGGGCCGGAGGGGGGGGGGGGGGGGGGGGGGCGAGGGGGGGCCGAGGGAGGCCAAGGACGCGCAGCTGGCTAACGTTAGCCGCGTGTCGTATCTCGCCGCCGGTGCGTCCCACACATGTGCGCCGGCGACAGGTAAGCGCCGCCCTACGCAAACGCGCGTGTGGACATGGACCGCGTGAGCGCACACGTCACAAACACACTCTCACTCGACACACTCCCCCGCCTCGCCGCTCCATTAAAAAAGGTGACCCTGGCCCAAGGTGTGTAGTGTCCCGGAGGGTACATTAATCCCCGCGGGTGAACAGGGGTTATAGCAGGAACATGATCTGGGGGCCCCGATTGTGGCCCCCGCCAGGTCCCTGGGACAGGGGTGTCGGGGGGTTAAAGCGGACAGGGTGTGTTTTCTTTTCGTCTTTGTCCCCAGCGAGACAGGCTTTCATTTGTCGCACAGAGGCAAAGAGGGGGGCCCTTATTGAATCAGCGTAGACCCCCCCGAAACGCTCGCGAAGGCATCACTGAGCCTGACCTATTTCCCAAGGTCAAGAAGGAGCCCAAGGTCATCACCACACACGGCCGACCTTTGAGCCCGAGGGCGTCCATCATGTTACGGGTTATAAAGGAGAGGGCGACAGCTGATGGAGTCGCGGGACTAAATCAACTTCAGCCGCCGCCATGCATCTAGATCACTTACGGAGACATGCCCCCAAACCGAAGGGCTAATCATTTTATTGGCAATGAAAGGCAGAGATGGGGGGAAGAGGGAGGGGCGGCTCTGTGTATAGGACTCAGTCAGACGGACAGCCGGGTCCGTGGTTGATTTAGAGCAGGTAATGGTGTGGAAAAATGCCTCTGTGGGAGCCCAAACATCGCAGCATGCACCTGAAGAATGCGTCTGGCGGACATAAAAAACAGAGGAGTTAACTGCGGGCCGGCATGTGGAGCCAGCGTTCCATGATGAGGTGTAGCGGTGCCAACAAACACTTTGAAAATGTGAAAAGATCAATGATGTTTTAAATTCGGAAAAATCCTGCGCTTTGTTGCCCAAGTGCTGGACACGGATCCTGGGGTTAGTTAGGGTGAGTGCGTCCTGGTGTTAGTTAGGCCAGGTGTGAGTTAAACATCACCACGGCACAAGGCCCGTTTGTATTTTAATGTAACACACATTCTTCAGGTACATGATAGGAATTCCTCGGGTCTAGGCGTGGAGAAAACACCACCTAACGGGGTTCCAATGTGATTATAGAACAGCTGAAAGTACTGAAAACACAGATTGCACAAAAATATATATTCAGCCGCACAAGCACATTGAAAAATGATCTATTCATAATCAGAGGCATATAAACAATGCCACAGCTGGATGTACAAATGTACACATTACAATGTTACATTACATTTATGTTATGGGATAAAGTCAAGATGTGTAATTTTAAAGTGTACATATGTTTTTTTACCAGGACTGCTGATTATCGTTACTGCAAATCCTTCATGGATAGGAAAGAAGTACAAATAAATAATTTGTCAATTTCTAATGTGGCAAAGGAGTAAAAAAGTAAATTCAGCTCTGACGAACAATGCTGCTTTTCATCTATGAAGACATACAGATAGACAACACAGTACAGTTCAGACGAATACAGACAGACAAGGAGACGGGGAGACAGGGGGACAGGGAAACAGCTCGGTCTTGGCCCAGTGAAGTCTGATCTTGTACGGATGGACGGCGGTAATAAAAAGGAGCTGAATAGCTGTCTCAAAAGCCTCATAAATTCCCTAGGCAATAACATGTACTGTCCTATGGGAATAGGATACTCAGCAGCCAAGTTATTTGGGCCCGGGCTGCATTTTAAACAGGCCGATCTGAGAGCCCCATTCATTGGTTGTTATGAAGACACAAAGATTTAGTTTTTACGATCTATGTCATTCCACTCTCACATTCTGCGAAACCGATGCAGTCATCAGGGGCACAGGATCCCACTGTACAATATACATTACGCACACACATACACATACACCCCCCCCCCATACACACACTGGAACACACGTATAGGCTCAGACACACACACACACACACACACACACACACACACACACACACACACACACACACACACACACACACACACACACACACACACACACACACACACACACACACACACACACACACACACACACACACACACAGACACACACACACACACACACACACATATGTTCATAAACACTCACACAAAGAGACACCCACACATACATTCACAGACACCTAGCCAAATTAATGGAGCAATCCGGGAAATGACGTTGCTATTGAGAAGTTGTGCTCGTGTCGGGAGCACAGTGAGATAACTGTGTTTCTCTTAGTGGGCGGGGGGCACCACGCTCCTAATCACCCTCAGGAAACAGCGCCGGGACAGCTATACGAGCCAGAGAGATAAAACGTTGCTGAGCCCAGTTCCGGTTCAGAGACCAGAATAAGAGGATAGAGTTCCTCTCCGCGTGCGTTTCTGAACGACACCCAAGCAGAACAGACAGCGGCTGACGCAGCAGAGTTCAGCCGCACGCAAGGCGCCCTGCCGGACGAGGACGGGGTCGAAGCTGCAGGGACAGCAGTTGGGATCACATCGGTCAATACAGTGGCCTGGCTGCAGTGATGCTGGCCTTGGGAGCACCTATTGTATTAAAACTGATCTGGGATCCAGCAGTCCTGCTATGTGATAGCAGAACTTCTGGGGGGAAACGGCACAGGGCCTGGGCAGGACACCAACAACCGAAGGGGGAGGAGCCTTGTTAGCTGTTTTGTTGCAGAGATATTCTACCGAAACTGTAATGTGTGAGTGGATGATGCTTTCAGAAGGGGATTTCTGCCGATGCCAGGTCTTCAATGTGATGATTTGAAATCTTTACAGCCATTTCACAGTTTGCTGGCCATGTTTTTGTTTGCTGTTAATCGCCAATTACGCACTTATACTTGTCGGCTACGAGACTTTGAATGAAATATATAAAGGTAGACTTGTGGGACTACATTACCACAATAACAAAAAGTATTGCTGCTCTAAGGGAGGCAACAAAGTTTAGTTTGCGAGTGACCACCGTTCAAACAAGACCAGACATTTTTATCAGGCTCTCCCCATTATTAATGATCTTTGCCCTGATATGTGACAGATGCTGTGAAGTGACATTTTTCATCAAATACATTTGCCATGATGTTTGAGATGCGTCCAACTTTTGAAGCCTCAATGCATCATCACATCTACGTTGCATCGTTCCAAAAAACATATAATATATTCCAGACTTGGGAGAGAGGTTTTGTTGGTGAGAAGCCCATGGATTGTACTGCCACTATCTGGGCAGTGTGTGTGACAGTGCCAAACTGCTTCTCTGCTTGAATCTTCTGCAGTCACAAGGCTGAAGACAAAGCCTGCCCTCAAACTCAGAAAGGACACACTCAGATTACTATCCCTTTGATTTATTTACAGTGAAGAGAGCCTGTATGCATGCTCGACCACGCACGGACATATACAGGCACGCACACGCAGACAAACACACACAAACGCACGCACGCACGCACGCACGCACGCACGCACGCACGCACGCACGTACGCACGCACGCCGTCGACATTTCTCTCTCTCTCTCTCTCTCTCTCTCTCTCTCTCTCTCTCTCTCTCTCTCTCTCTCTCTCTCTCTCTCTCTCTCTAGAGGCTCTACAGAGAAAGACAGAGACAGACCAAGAGAGAGAGAGGGAAAGAAACACAGAGACACACAGAGAGAGAAGAGAGAGAGAGGCAGAGAGACAGTGCCCACTAATGCATAATATGATGTCTGTGGTAATCAAGTGGGGTAATCAGTGGCCTCTGTGCATAGCACAGTCTGGGGCCAATAAGTAGAGCCCCAGTGGAACCACATGGAATAAAAGAGACCAGAGAGACTGCACAAAGACGATGAGGAGGAAGAGGAGGATCAGGAGGAGGAAGATGAAGAAAAGGGGGAGGAGTGGAGGAGGAAGAGGACGAGTAGGAGGAGGAGAAGGTGGGGCTGATAGCGTGGCAGACACCTATGAATAAATGGACACGTCACATCCTGAGCAAATACATGCATCATGTGCACACAACACACACACACACACACACACACACACACGACAAATCATTCCAACACTTGACACACACAGTCGCCTATATGTTTGAAAGATATCCCTTCTCCACATTTTATTATTCTGGAAAATGTGCATCATTTGTCAAACAGACATGTTGATTGGCCGAGTCAGACATGCATGCATGCTATGTGTGTGTGTATGTGTGTGTGTGTGTGTGTGTGTGTGTGTGTGTGTGTGTGTGTGAGAGAGAGTGTGTGTGTGTGTGTGTGTGTGTGTGTGTGTGTGTGTGTGTTTGTGAACATATGGATTAATATTGTACATGATGGCTCGTTTTTTTTGTTTTAGTCTCCCGCGGACCTGGACGTCAAAGCTAACATAAAACCACTAACCTCATCACTAAGAACACTGGTACAGCTGCAGGTCAGTGCTCTGAATCTCACATGCACATACATGCACATAAATGCATGCACACACACACACACACACACACACACACACACACACACACACACACACACACACACACACACACACACACACACACACACACACACACACACACACACATTCAGACATGCACACACAAACACACACACACACACACACACACACACGCACACACAGGCGTGTCTGGTTAATGTTCACACTGCCACCACTTATGGATCTCGCCACAGTGTAAGTAGAGTTTTGGGGGTAAGGGGGAGGGGGACCCCACAAACTCTCTTACACACACACACACACACACACACACACACACACACACACACACACACACACACACACACACACACACACACACACACACACACACACACACACACACACATTCACACACACACACACACACACACACACACACACACACACACACACACACACACACACACACACACACACACACACACACACACATACACATGCACCACACACACACACACACACACACACACACACACACACACACACACACACACACACACACACACACACACACACACACACACACACACACACACACACACACACACACACACACACACGCAGACACACTCACACACACATTCACCACACAGAGACACACACACACACACACTCAGACACACGCACTAGACATACACACAAACACACGGCACGTCATCCACTTTACGCCTGCTCGCTTTTCCTCATCTATTTCTTCACAGGACAATCAAAGGCCATATGGCAAACATATTCCTACGGTTCATTGGTTTTTATGGCTGTTGTTTAAAGAACGTGGCCCGGCCAGGGTTTGAGGGGTGTTTGCCAGGGGCCAGTTTGGAAGGCTCCATAATGCAGTCTGCCTCTGGTCCATTAAAGAGCCTTTGTTTTCATTAGGCCAGCCAGTGAGTGCCCAGGGACCACTGAAAACACAGCGGTTAATTAGGAAACAAAAACACAAACGCCCATCTTAAAGGAAGGAAAAGGGGGGGAAAGGAAAGTCTGTGTGTGTGGGGGGGGGGAGGGAGAGAGAGAGAGGGAGAGAGAGAGAGAGAGAGAGAGAGAGAGAGAGAGAGAGAGAGAGAGAGAGAGAAAGAAAGACATGTACCCCATACACTTGTTAATTTGCCTAAAGCTTCCCTTAGTTTATGTACCCTAACCTTGACCATAGCAAATTAACCCTAGTTGGTTACTTTTAGCTTGCCTGCCTCAGTATTTCTTTCTACCTCTCTAACTTTTTAACATTTCACTAGGGATGAGTGCTCCTAATATGGGGAACCCAGCAATCATATCAGAAACATGCTGGAGAAAGGGTGATTACAGTTTGTTTGAAGTGTCCGACAGAGATGAGATTTGGGGTTTTGGAGATTTGGAGATTTGGTTCTTTATCCTGTGCCAACATTGAGGCAATTTACTCTTTCACAGGTAGGCCCCCCCTCCTATACTCTTGGCAAAACAGCCCATGCTAAACTGCATCAGAGTGTTACCATAGGGGAATATAATCACATTTATACATACTGTACTGTTGGGACTGTGTAATATCTCAAAAAGGTAACCGAAACCCCAGGCTGTCACTCTGTGCTTTAAAGTGAGACAAGCCAGAGCCTTAAAGTGGCACCCACGTCAAATACAAACATCTACAACAGTCTCCTTGGAGAGACGAAAATCCAGAAAAAATACAACGGTGTAAGAACAACAGTGACCAAATCTAAAAAACAGCGTGATTCTAAGCTCTAAACCGTTTCACGCTGGAACGCCTTATACACTGCGACGTGGAGGTATGGGTTCCCCCCCGGATCTGGTTCGTTAGCTCGGCGCCCCCTTCTTTCTTTATCGTCATTTCATTCTTTTTTTACAAGGGGTCGTAAGTCACCGGGACAGCGTCCCGCACCTCGCCGTTGACCTGTATCTGGACAGCATCTGAGGTCACGGAGGGTCACGGAGGCAAGTGCGAAAAACCATCTGGAACGTCCTTCTCCTCCACTCAGAGGGGTCAGTGTGGGGGGAGGGAGGGCTGAGGGCTGAGGACCGAGGACTTAGACGCAGGGAGGGATGAAGAGAGAGGGGAAAGATCCTTTTTTACGAGGAGGGGGGAAAATGAGAATGCACTGCAGCCATAAAAGACGTGCAGACACCTTGAAACACTACAGGAGAAGGTGATGGGGACATTTCACCTGCCCTTAAGCAACGGCAGGGAGATCAGTGCTCAGGTATTCTGATGGATCGTTATACCCGCAGCGAGACACCAGCTTGCACTTTAGCGCATTCCCCGCTAAGCTCCTTTCCGACCGTTAGCATGTTGTAAAAGCACAAATGGTAAAATCGTAAAGAAATGCTAAATCCTTCTGAATACTTAAAAACTCATGTGCCTGTTGGTTCACCAAGAAGCACCTCAAGTGACGCCTGCTGAAGCTACACCAGGACGTTGAAGAGTCTACGTGGCGTTTTTTCTCTATTCATCCTCCTTTTTTGCTCCCCATCTGTCTCTTGGCTAACGGGGAGCCAGAGGAAAAACCTGTCAAAGAGTCGGCTTGGGGTTAAAAAAAGAGCACAGAGAAACATTCCTGGCCTGGATAAGAGACAAGGGCTCTGTCTCTCCAGAGAGAGGAAGAAAGACGGACTGAGAAAGCGTGGACACTTTGGGGGCTACGTCTGATCATCACAAACAAAACAACAACAAGAAATAAACACAAGCAAGGGAGGGGCAGGGGGGCAGGGGTTGGGGGCCCTCCTTGTGGATTTGAAGAGGAGCAGAGACAACCGCTCTCTCTTCCTCTCTCCGCATCCACCTCCACCCCCTCACCATCACCATCACCGCCCCCTGCCCTGTGAGCCGCTTGTCAGACTTGAAAGGATGTCAGCATGAAGCCTCACGGGGGTGCAGCAGATCCCTAGCAGCATGCAGGAAGTGTGCTCCTCCGGCGCAGGAAGTAGAAAAACAGGGGCCAGGAAGGAAGAGAGAGGAGCGGGGTTTGAGCTGCGATGACAGGTGATGAATACAATGGGAGGGAGGGAGGCTAACTGAGGTAGACTGGAGTTTTCATTCAGGTATGAGACATGTTTGGCCAAGGGATTTGATGGTGCAAAGGGAGCAGGATTGACAACTGAAGTGTGGATTCACGTGATTAGCTATGGTCAAGGAGTTTCGAAGAGGTTGACCTGGGTCAGAGAGCGGATGTTAATGAGTCTAATTTACTAAGCCGCCATCCTTTAACTGCTATCTCGCTAGCGTTTAGAAGCAAGGTGGCAGCTAGCTGAATTAGACCCATGCTGGGTGGGAGGAGAGTGCCTGAGCGAGAGATAATTGATAATGCTTTGCGGTCATTCGTCTCAGGTGCAAACTGCGAGACAGAGCGGGATGTTGTATCCAAACTTAATTGCTTCATGGGAGGAGCCAAAGGGGCCATTGTTTGATGGTCGCCATATCCCCATTAAAACCAAAGTAGCCATTAGACGCCGACACAAAGATGGCGAGAATTACGCCATTCATCAAAGTCGATTGAAATCGAGCAAATTAAACAAACATGATTTCTTCATTGCATTTTTTTCGGTCGTTGGTGTGATTTGACAATGACAGGTGTAGTTAATCAAATGAAATGAGAAAAATGTAATTAAATATAGACAATACACTAACCGCAAATAGCTTTAGGTCGTTTAGAGAGATGTTTGTACAACAGCACCCAACGGATGAACGTTCACAAAGACACATACAACCCACACAAAATGGGAAAACACACACACTGACTAACACTTGTGCACGCACGCACACACACGTACACACACAGGCGCACAAGGCTGTGAGCAATGGCGTTTAAGACTATATTCTAACCTGTCCACATGAGGCCGTAATTCAGTCCAAGTCCTTCAGCAAATCATTTGTAACGGGACAGGGCAGGAAATCAAAGCAAGATGGCCGGGGGTCATTCTTAAAACCTAAAGATAGGCTTGGAGCATAAGAGTCGAGATCCATGTTGTTCTGCTTAGCAGTAATGTTAGTTAAGACCCTTGTCTCTTGAACCACATGTGTGCTCATGAAACCAAGGAATCAGTCCAGGAGGACCTCTGACTCTCGTTTCCCCCTCCTGCCTACATTATGACTTGGTTAGGGGGAAAAAATATAGGATTCTGGGTTATTTATTGGTTCTATTTGGTCGGGATCTATAGTTTCCTGATGGAGCCTAAAATAAAAGTAGTGTGTGGGAGTGAAGCAGAAAGAGAAAAAGCTTAGTATTGTTTTTATGATATCATTGCAATAACTTGATTGATATTGTACATTTTATATTGTTCACTTTGCCTTAGTGATACACTTATTTACTCAGGTATTTTTAAAAATGTGATCTTGCTCTCGCTGGAATTACAGGATAAAATAAAGGTTTGAATGAATGAATGAAAGGCTAAACCCTTGGGCAACCTTGTTCCTCAATTAATGGCAGTGCTTTTTCATTCACTACATTTTAAGATAAAGAAGAAAAAAGCCTAGCCTAAAGATGTTAAAGAGTAAACATGTTAAGTTAACATACTCTTCCTTGAATTAAACGTTGATGCCAATGGTACCAGAATGTTGTAAAACACATGACCACACAGAGGAAGGAGGAATCAGAAACACAAATCGAACCAAACGTTCAGTTGTATTGGTTACAGTGATTATCCAATTAAGACTATCTGTTCATCGCTACAATTCTCTGAATAATCAACATGGACAGGATTGGGTGCTAGCAATACAAATAGAACTCTGCTGAATCAATAAAAGCTCCTGCTCCATTTTATCTCGCCTTGATTGTTATAGCCACAGGACACCAGAGAAGCGCCTCCCATTAACAGAAAACTAGCTTTTAATGATGTCTCTTCTCATTAGGAAGGATGATGAGAATTGATTATTTTTTCTTCCTTTTTGACTCAGATTTGTTTTCCCTCCTACCTCTCACCTGCTGTTTGACCTTTGCACCCCTTCGCTTAGCGCGGTTAAACCGTAAGCGTGATCCAACAGCTGACCGCCCCCACCCGACCACCACCCGATCATCCACCCCCGTTATCTATCAGTGCAGGCCCACACGTGCACTCTAATGGTTCCCCCGTGACAAGATGGTGCCAGCAGGACGGGGATGAGGCAGAGGAGGAGGATGAGGAGGAGGAGGAGGAGGAGGAGGGAATAAACGGTGATAATGAGGGAATGTCGTATGGTAACGATGAACACGTGGTGGAGCTGGAGAGGTACGTTGAGGCGGTTAATGAGGATCTTGAAAGTATAGTGGAGGGGGGGGGACAAAGCAGGGGCCCCAGTGATGGAGGATAATGTTGCACCCTGGGCCCCACCAGATCAAACCCCGGGGCCTTGCCTCACATCTGACCCAGCAGGCCTCGTCTCCCCCACCACACTCCACCCCCCCCAAAACCCCTCCCCCCCCCCCCCCCCCCCCCTATATGTGCTGTCCTGGACCCAGAGCCTCCCTAGCCCAGCACGCCACCATCGCCTCCGGGCCACGACAGAAAGAAAGGAAAACGAGACAGTGTCCGGGTACCTTGTTGTCGGTGCTCAGGGACCAGCGTCGGGACCCTCGGTGGTCATTACAGAAGACCAGGGGCTGCTGCTGCTGCTGCACGGGAAGGGCCCCCCAGATGATTGTCCCCGTGTGCCCTCTGCTCATCTCTTTATATGCTAATACCTCCATTTGTGAGGCTGTCCCGCGTGCTAATTTGTAACAGCTTGGCCAATCAGTTTTGGGGATCTCCCCTTAGGTTGCCATGGCGTCGCTCGGCGGGAGCTCTGCACTGTACCGCCGGTGGGGTGGGGTGGGGTGGGCGGGTGGGGTGTGGGGGGGGGGGGGGGGATAGTTCTTGAGGTGGCAGGTGGAGAGCAGCGTGGTGGTGGGTTCCTTGTCGACTTGCTTCCTTCATCCGGCTGTGAGCACCAGCTGTGAGACACGAGTGCGAGTGGTGACCCGGAGAGAATCACCGTGAAAAGAGGTCAGTTTACCTTGTTCGGACCTGCCACTAGTATAAAATAGAGTATAAAATACTACTAAATTGGACAAAACTAAAAACATTCTGTGACCATTTCTCTCAATTAATGCAATTAATTGCATTGTTTATATTATTGATATTAATTATATCGTAAGTGATGCAGTTTCCGTCACCCACACTGAGTAGTCATGGGTTTTCTTTGAATTCCTGTATTTCTTAAGGAAACAGTTAATCACAGGATTTGCTCTCAGGATTTCTCTTTAAAGAATGCCAGGAAAGCATTCAGAGACATTTGGATGCAAATGTGAATTAGCTAACTGAAAGAAGTGATCAACTGGCTTTTGAGAGGCCACTGCCGCCCCTAATCCAAAGCACTCTGGCCAAAATGAACGGACTCCACACTAGGGACAGTGGAGACAATAAGGACCAAAGGTCTTTCAAAGTGCCATCAAATCATTAAGTCATTAATGAGCTGTTGTAAAAAGAAGGCACATTGTCTTTGCCAGTGGGAATGCTGAGCAGCAGGGGTTCAAGGGAGACAAAGTGTGTGTGTGTGTGTGTGTGTGTGTGTGTGTGTGTGTGTGTGTGTGTGTGTGTGTGTGTGTGTGTGTGTGTGTGTGTGTGTGTGTGTGTGTGTGTGTGTGTGTGTGTGTGTGTGTGTGTGTGTGTGTGTGTGTGTGTGTGTGTGTGTGTGTGTGTGTGTCAGTGTATGTGCATGCATTGAGTGTCCGTGAGTGCACGCGCGTGTGTATGGGGGCGTGCGTGCACGTGTGTGTGTGTGTGTGTGTGTGGAGGGAGGGAGGGTTCTCCATTCATAACAATTGAACGTTTTTACTGTGGATAATTCTTCACTACTCTTATAGAGGCTACAATTAGGTCGGTCAACTGAATAAGAAGGGAGACAATTGGTCCATTTGCTTATGTAAAGACGAAACAGATTCTTCCTTTGGAGCCCACAAGTGATTCTAGCGGTTTTACTGCTTAAAGTAAAGCTTGGTTGGCAAATAGGGGGTAGAGAGAGAGAGAGAGAGAGAGAGAGAGAGAGAGAGAGAGAGAGAGAGAGAGAGAGAGAGAGAGAAAGAGAGCGAGCGAGAGAGAGAGAGAGAAAAAGAGGGAGAGTGTATAGGTATACTCTGTCGCTCAAGCCGACACAACCCCTTGCCCACTGAATTGCCATCTAAAAAGAGGATAATGGGAGATTGATTATGCGGAATGGACTAATTATTTTTTAATGCCATTTGCCAATAATTTTTCACTCTTATGTCCTGGTTAGCGTGAGCTGTCAAAGCAAAGGGCCAACATACTCCCACATGCTGTAAATCAGACACTGTGAGCCCCTGTAGTCATCGAAATCCCCCCTTTTCTTGGTCAGAGCTCCACAATCCACTTTTGTTTCAGAGATATTTGGCCCTTCAACATGAAACCACTTCAGTGGCTGTATTAGTCAGGGTCTGCGCAAGGTTCCTACCAAGAGTCAAAGTGAGTTGAACTCAACCGCAAAGATCTCCCAAAGAGAAGCAATGGGTTTTAGGGTCGCGTGTTTGACGTACGATGAATTCCGTACGCATGTCATCGCCGTACCCCTGAAAACCACCCGACTCTGACAAAGTTCAAGCAGCCTCACTTTGTATCCTAATTTTTTTTTCTTCTATTATACAACCTCATCCATCCACTCAAGGCTTGTACAAACAAATCCTGTCAAAACACTGGAAATTTGGCTTTGTGAGTCACGAGACAGAGCAAATTGCACTTAAAAGTGCAACAAATTAAAAGGCGCAGCTCCGAATGCCGGGGAATGTGAGCGGGCTGGCACGGAAGAGCCCTGAAATGAGCGTCATTAAGAAGAAGTAAAACTCCAGCGAGCAGGTACATGCACAAAGGCCACACTGTGTTTTGCCTCATTGAGCTGACGTGTTGGCAGTACTGTACCGGAAGGGAGGACCAAGACCCAAAAAAGAAAAAAGCCCCATGCGTCTCGATAGCGATGTAAGGTATCAACTCGTCGGCCCACAATTACTCCGGTCTCACCTTTGCTTCAAAGTCACCCAACCTAAACCACACAACCCCACCATCAACCATGATTTGTAGCTGCCAAATTAGGGTCCAATTAGAAGTAATGGTCCATGCAGTGTGATATATATTACCAGACGGATTTGATTAGGCACCGTGTAGGCAGGAGTGCGATCGCTCGACCTGAGGTACAGGCTTTAATGCGGTGCTTTCGTGCACAAGCTTTCAAATCATGAAAATAAACACACTTCTCAAGTCATGAGAGCTATTCGAGATCGATTACAAAAATGATGCAGAATTGCAGAATAAAAATTCCTCAACAATCTACGAACCGCGCATAGTTCCTGTTTAAAGGCACCTCACCCCAACGGTGAATAAAGTGCTTGATTCAACAGTGACAGCGGCGGGATATTGAGCGAGTGTGACGGAGATGAGTTAACCTCTCCTCAGTGTGTCAGACCCTTCGACGGAGGCGGGAGACGCTTGCGTGTCCCTGGCTCTGTCGGGCTCGGTTTGGTGTAATGGGTGAACAGGTTATTGATCAATGCAACCCCCCCCTCTTCCCCATCTCCTCCCCATCTCTCCCCCTTCCCAAGCCACCACCCTACAACCTCCATCCTTTCTCTGTCGCCTTTTGTCCCCCCCCCCCAACCCCAACCCTCCACCCCCCGACCCCTAAAGCAGACTCAAAGAGGACATTGAGCAGACCTAGAGTGTCAACACTCCCCGGTGCCCATGGAAAAACAAAAACACACACAAGAAAACCTGATAGGTTCCCCCCTTCTCTCAGCCTTTAGAGGGGCAGAGCCCTAAGCTTTGAGGTCACCATTGTTTCCAGTGTACTACGTGCACAATAGGTCCCCACCGAGGGCCGCATCAGCACCTATACCACAGGGCAGTGGGGAAAGGGGGCCGCGGCACCATTCACACCATCATTAACCCTTCTGCTACGCTCTTTGAAAGTCCCAGAATAGGGGAGTTCCGTCCGTGGCCGCACCTCCACTCTCCGCCACAACGGGAAAAGCCCCCCACTGCCAACCCTCCCTGCTCCCCCCACACACTTTTGTTCCATTGTGCCCCTCCATCACCCCCCCTACCCCCACCAACACCACCACCCCCCACCAGAGTGATGGATTCTGGGGTGGAAAGGGGAGGAAGGTGAAGCCCACAGAAGGGGTCCCAGTGTCTTGATTGGCATCTTTGACTCTACAACCTGTCAAGGCAGAGCACATGAATAACAAGGCCACTTTACTTCATAGGCTCTGCCCACGGACATAAATGAGAGGGGCTCTGCGTGAGGACACATCACCATCCTAATAAGACACATAACTAAAACATAAATAAAACCGTCCCAGTAGGGCAAGGTTCTGACCAATCGCGCCCCTTTCATCTGTGAGGTAACCGGTTCCCTTGTGAGTGCGGATGAGGCTTGCTAGTTTAATGCTGACCAGGGCGTGGATGAGAGAGATTGTGTAGATTGTCAGAGGGGGGTAGAAGTGTCGAGGGAAGCAGGCGGTGTTTCAACAGGGGTCTTTCTTTTTTTTTTTTAACACACAGGCATTATAAATGCTAAGCACCAACCTGGTCCCAGCTGATCACCAGGCTAGCCTGCGGCGATCAATGGCATGAGGGTTGGAGAGCAGGTGGTGGGGCTATTTAAAAAAAAGAAAAGAGAAAGAGCGTGGGTGGAGGGCGGTGGGTGGTGGGGGGCTTTACCAAGATGAGATGAAGAGAACGCACAAAGGAAATTGGACCGAGAAGATCATAAACACAGGATTGTACTCCTTTAGTATAGGTCGGCGTCGATGCTGTGGTGCAAGCTAAATCTGGACACGTCTATTGATCAGGGAGATCAATAGAGGTGGATAGAATCGTAGAGCCCTCGGGGGGAACATACATTATCTCCAACCCAGCAGTGCTGTTGGCGATGTCGCGATGTGCCACAAAACATATCTTTTCCACATAGTTCCACATATTACCGATATTTAACAATGCATGTAAAGATTTAGCATGACATACATAAGCATGGTTATTGGAAAATACAGTACTACTTCTATTTTGTATTTTCCTTTCCTCAAGCCATTGTTCTCATTTATTGAAAGCAATATGTCTAATTTGTCTACGATTAGATAACCCTTTATTGATCCCAGGAGGAACATTGCCCCTTTAAAAACCCTAAAGAATTCTTCTTCTTTTTCTTTTGTTATCATTGTTTGCTATAACGGCTAATGAGAGAACCCCAACTCTGTCCTAAGATATGTGACGACTGGTAAAAAAAGAAATGGTGTTAAATTTAACTATGAAAACCAACCAGCACCTGTTCTTTGAACGGGCCCGTGTATTAAGGTAATGATCCCGTTTTCCAGACCATGAGATCTACATTCACCATGTCTAATGTAACCCGGGTATGGGTTAATCCCTCGGTTAACAGTAATCCTCATTGGTCCATTAGATTCAGTCTCTTATGAGCAACTGTAATGTAAGCCACCATGTATAGGCTTGGGGTGGTCTCACTTTGCCACAGTAGATAGGGCCTTGGGGTGTATGTGTGTGTGTGTCTGGGGGTCATCAAATGATAAGCATTTTAAGAAAACCATTACACATTAATGCAGTTCAGGTCGAGTTCCTGGTAATTCACGCTTCACGGAGCGACGTTTTGAGAATAAATGTGCTGGGGTGATTAAACCCCCATTGCGATTGTATAACAAAGTGAAACAATAAACCTTACTGTTTCTTATTTACCGTGTTCGGTTTTTAATGTGCTTTTAAGTGTGTCGGCAGGCCAGAAAGGCCTTGCTGCCATATGCTGGGGAATGTGTGGTTGTGCTGGTTAATCAAATGATAAATCACCAGGTCTGAACAGCTGCAGTACTCTAGAACCGCTGCATTTACAGAGCTTTGTTTAAAGAAGGCGAGAAAGAGGAGAAAACAGCGTTCAGTTCAGTTTAAGGGTCACAGCTGTGAGAGAGCCAGTAAAAGAAGAGACAGGTAGAAGCATAAATAGACGCTCTTAGATAGTGAGGCAGAGAGGTCGAGGAATAGTATCCAGTTTTAATTTCTATATATTTATAATATTCTTAATTTTGTATTTTATTTTATTCAATTTTTATTCAAGTATGTCACACAAACATTTCTCTACACATATTGTATAAGTATGTGACAAATAACAACCTTTGAATCTTGAATCTTGAAACTAGTGTGTATTGTGTGAATGCATAAATGAAGGAATATGTAGAATACATTTCAAACATTTTCTCCAAATTAACCGTTATCTTAATAAGACAGTTTATTTATTCCTCCATATGGTTGTTATTGCAATGTTGAAAGCTAAACATTAATCCTTTAAATTACAGTGTGAATATTGAGGAAAAGCTTTTCTCTGGACCATTCATTATGTGTTCAATTAGAATTGAGCAGACTCCCCCCACCCTCTCTCTCTCTTCCTCCATTTAATTTGCATCTGCAGTATCACCCAAATACTGGCATCCCCCCCTGTATGGGATTACATGTTTCTTAATGAACCTGACATGGAATAATCACAGTCATTTTCATCGGCTGAATGTTAATCATATCTCTCCATGCTTTGGCTATAATGACCAACCATATTGGAAGCCCATTGGACCGTCTGGTAATGTGATTAATTAGCATTTTTATTTCATCACATTAGGAACGTTTCCTCCTCTTGTTGAGTGGGAGTTGGAGACATGTGTGGAAAACCTGAGAGAGGTCATTCTATTGTTTGAATGGGTGCCAATAACTCAGGGATCTGTCATACAACTCTCTGGTTGTATTTACTGTGGTGAGGTATAGATCATTAAGTGATATGAAATCCCAGGGAGAGTCATAGATCACGGTTGTCTTAATACCTAATTTGTTTTCTACCGTTACATCCCTGTTTAACTACTATTGTGATTTATCATTAAGTGTACAACATGGTTTTAGTTCTCAAAGTTGGAAAGGATTCATTCCTTATAATAACAATTTAGGATTTAAATGTTGGAGAAGTATCCTCTCATCTATAGATGATTGCAGAGTCATATGAAATCCTGGGTAAAACGTTTAAAACCTCTGCCCTTGGCGTTCTTAAGTGTCTACGCTGTGGTGGAAGCCTAGTAGAGAGTGTGGGGGAGCACATCGCCTAAGCTCCCCCAATGGGCGGGAGTTTAAACCTCCACATGAGTGAGATAGGCGACTGCATTTGAGTAATCTCTCACTACCTGTAAATAGGGCCTAGTCTATACTAGTTTGATGTAATAGACTCCCAGTGGTTTTAAAGAGCATTAGAAATGCAGTTCTCTTCAGAAGCCGAGCTTATAATCTTCATAGGAAAGAACGTTGATGTTAATATTAGAATTTGTCGGATACCCCTATCAGTATTATATAGTCTTCTGAATTCAAATGTGCAACATTTCAAAGTTAAACATGTTACAATGTATAACAATAACAATGTATTAAATATCCCAAATGAAAACTAGACAAAGTCATCATGTGTTCATTCATTCATATATTCATGCTTGCAATCATTCATCCATTCATTTGATTTGTCCACTTATAATTCATGTTACACTGATCCGACTGACCTGTCACATGGATCCTATCATGAGCCTAATCTATGTGAAGCATGTGTTTAAGTCTACAAAAATTCCTCCTGTGAATATGCCAATCGAACACACACACAACTAATCAACACTTTGTTAATGTGATTCAAGCTTCCCTCGGAAATGTTGTAGCGCCTCTTAACAGCCTTTAGCTGTTAAGGGAGAGCTGTTGATGTTAGCAACTGAAGCACTACCAACACAAAGTATGGCCACTATGTTCAGAATCATGTTCAAAGCGATGTAGTATTAAACTGTACTGTATCTATGAAAAGTCTCTAGAGATTGCCTATAACGCTTTGATCAATTTAGACTACGTTTATTAAAATGAAATGCCATGGCTGCAAATTCATAATGAGAAGAATGGTGGTGGAATTGGACAATCCATACGTATATAATGTGAGTTAATGTTTGTCGCAGTGTTCAGTGGGATTTTAAATCGCAACACATTTATATTTTCACTTAAGCGCCTACTTACCTGAAAGTCTTTTCCTCAGGAGGTAAGGGTTAGGCATCTTACAGGTAAACCATATATACTGGGGTTTGAATCCACAACCTTTTGCATGGGAGTCAAACACTCCAAAAAATTGCCTGGTGCACAATACATATATTACAAACACAGGCACATTATGCTACACTGGCAATCCATGAGGAAGTCTATTTGTCATACAACTGCAACGTTAGTGCAGTGGTACACAGCAGGTGAAGCGCAATGCATTAGCATGTCCCCAGCACTGCTCTGGGTGGGGAGATGATGCAGTAATGACCAAGAGAGAGATAAGGAGATAAAGGAGTCGGGCATGACAGAATACAGCAGCAAATAATTCATTTGCTGATGTTCACACATCAACACATCCTGAGACTGCAAGTCTTCATTCAGTCGTCCGTCCATACATTCATTCCTTCATGCATCTATTCATCTTTATCATCTATCAATCCATACACCATCCATCCATCAATTTATTAATGCATCCATCCATCCACGTATCTCTCCAACTATGCATCCAAACATTCCTCCATATCCATATGGCCATTCATCCATCAGTAGACAAATCAATCCACTCATCTATTCCGCCATCCATCTATAAATAAAATTCATATGAAATCCGCGTCACAAACATACATACATCCAACCCCGACATCATCCAGTCTATCTCCCATGCGTTTCTCTCTCTCTCTCACTGCGGTATCGTCTCCATCCCTGTCCCCCTATTTGCCGGCGTGTTTGAGGGGATTCGAGGGGCTGGAGGGAGCGATGCCTAATCCTTAACTCTGAACATCAGAGCGTACAGGAGGGGTCTGGTTGGCCTGCTGGTGGTCTCCAGCCCTCTTTCTTATGATAATGGTCCAATCAGAGCGACCGCTGCTGAAAATGCCAACTGGCTTATCTCCGTGGGGCAGCTTGGCAGTCGGGGGGGGGGGGGGGGGGGTGGGGGCGTTGTGGTGACGGTGGTGATGGTGGTGGTGGTGGTGGTGGAGGGTGAGGGGATACTCGGAGCAGGAGACACCACATCTCATATTGAAACAGCAGGAGGGGGGGGGGTTATGCGTGTTATCTGGTGTGTGCTAGCTTTAGGGGTATCCATGTATTGTGGTCGCCTTCATTGTTAGTGTGTTGTAGTAGCTGTATTCTTGTTTGTTTGCATGTCTTGTTCATGTATGTGTATGGCTTGGGGTTAAGTGGTTGGTGTGTGTCTGTGAGTGTATGTGCGTGTCTGTGTGTGCGCAAGCTTGTGTTTGTGTAGGTGACACGCGTTTATGTCCTTTTCATGCTATTATTTTGATGTTCTTTCAACACAGATCCCCAGTGCCTCTCCCCCCTCTGCAAACACCCAGGAGGACCTTGTTTTTCCATTTTAGTAAAATCGTTATGTTTTTCTGTCTAGATGCCTCAATTTTGGGGTTGCTCAATAGAAATAAATATTAGATTCCCAACAGACAATGGGAATGCCAAGCTAAATCCTGAACACACAAGCATAAAAATGTTTTCCTTTCGGACTGGTTTGTGCTCGTAAATGTTACTGTCATAACACAGAGTGTGTGTCTATGAATGTGTATGTGTATGTGTGTGTGTGTGTGTGTGTGTGTGTGTGTGTGTGTGTGTGTGTGTGTGTGTGTGTGTGTGTGTGTGTGTGTGTGTGTGTGTGTGTGTGTGTGCGTGTGTGTGTGTGTGTGTGTGTGTTTGTGGTCATACCAATCCGATGGGCTCAGTGTGACAACAGGTGTTTGAATTTATCATCAACCGAGGGTGGGGGCTAATGAGAGCTCGACCAATCACGGCTCTGGGGGCAGTGGCGGTGGGGAGGTGAGGTAATAGGCGGAGCATTGCTCGTGCCGAGTAAATATTATGGCTGTTACGTGTGTTTGTGCTAGTGAGTGCTTTTGCGTGTGTATTTGTGTGTTTGTGTGTGTGTGTGTGTGTGTGTGTGTGTGTGTGTGTGTGTGTGTGTGTGTGTGTGTGTGTGTGTGTGTGTGTGTGTGTGTGTGTGTGTGTGTGTGTGTGTGTGTGTGTGTCTGTGTGTGCGTGTATGTGTGGTGGTGAACGGGTGCAGCCAGCCGGGGATGAGTCTGGGGATATGGGATGGATGGGAAAACACTGTCTGTACAAGGCAGGTTGGGTTACAGTTAATGCATTAGGCCGGGGGTTACTTTGGTGGGGGGATAAGCAGGGGGTACTGTCTGTCTCCCTCGCTGATGGCACTTAGAGAGAGAGGACTTGGGACCTAGCGTCTGTATGTTTGTGTGTGTGTGTGTTTGTGTACGTGTGTGTGTGTTATCATGGACTATTTCTAAATTTTCCCTGCTGTGCAGCGTCGCAGGCTGAGCCGTGGTGAGTATTAGCGAGGAGGCTGTTATCATCGGAGAGCCAGAGGAGATAAGAGGAGTCCGGACACTGGTGGCCCTGAGACGCTCTGTCCAAACCCACCAGGAATAACCCCGGAGGACGCCCATATCCGACTGCTCAGCCCCCACCGTTTTCTTTCTCTCTGTATGTCTTTCTCTCTGTCGCTGGCTCCATCCCTCCCTCTCTCTCCTTCTCTGTCTTTAACTCTCTCTCTCTCTCTCTCTCTCTCTCTCTCTCTCTCACACACATTCTGTTTCTCCTTTGCCTATCTCTACTCCACTTCCTGGCACATTGTACTCTGGCTACTTATTCTTGTCCAGTCGCTCTGCTTCAGTTTCTTTTTCAGCACAATCTTTCTCCAACTCTCTCAAGCGTTAACATTTAAACTATCTATCTCATCGCTTTTCCCTCCCACTCGCTCGACGTCTCTCTCTCTCTCTCTCTCTCTCTCTCTCTCTCTCTCTCTCTCTCTCTCTCTCTCTCTCTCTCTCTCTCGCTCTATCTCTCTTGCTCTATCTATCTATATATATCTATATATATCTATATATCTCTATATATAGATATATATATAAATAAGTACATCTTTCTCTATCTCTAAGAGGAGTGGTGACTTGTTTGTGTGTGTGTGTGTGTGCTCGCGTATCAATGTGTGTCTGGGGGGCGGGGGGGGGGGTGATGGGGCACGAGAGAATGGTGATAATGACTCTCCCCCCCCCACACACATATACACACAAAAACACACACAAACACACACACCATCATATGATGGCAGTCTCCAGTGTCTCAGCGAATCTCCAGTACATGAGGTCATACTCTATATACGTGGGTTCCGACCCCACAACAGAAAGAGGAGCTAGTGTTTGACCTTTGGAAGTCTCTAGTTAATAATGTGAACGTGATTGTGTGCATGATTGCATATCATTAGAACACAGGGTAACACCTGTGCTGTCAATACGTTTGGGT
>NC_079429.1:9313030-9316772 GCF_026213295.1 Gadus chalcogrammus
GTACCGATCATTGGATGCTTTACCTCTGGGGACAACAGGCAATATTTCTAGGGTTTTACTGATTCCGGAAATCCAGGTCATGTCTTCATCTTCCTTATGCCTTTCATTGCTGACAGTTTGAGTAGCAACTTAAAGCGCATGAACAGAGTTGTAGGTGAGAGACAACGTCTACGACTGGATTGTTTTGCAAATTTCAGGTCCAGATGAAATTGCGGCCTATCTCTATACACACACAGACACTTATCTATGCAAACACACAATAAAGACAACTAACAGAAAGCTAAACCGTCGTGAGACTATAGCCAATGGTTTCTGAGATTGTCGTTCTCTGAATGGAACGTTTTGCTGCATGCAACCAAAGCCCGCTCAAACGTGATTGGTTGACACGACTCGGACTACAAACATAATCCGGTACGCTTTCTACACTAAAATCTCGTCTCGTCGCCTACAGATTTAGCATTCACATGCAGTTATCTGCTTATAGAGATTACCTCGGCACGATCAAGGCCCCGCACCCCCTCACCCCCCCCCCCCCCCCCCCCCCCCCCCCCCCCCAAACTCCCCATCTCCCTTTCTCACTCCCCGGAAAAAAAATAAAAAACATCCAACGCAACACACTGATTGCTCCAACGGTCAGCTCCGGTGGGAATACCAGTGCGGGGGCGCCTCGCCTCATCCGTCATGAATTTCCGTATTATCTATTATTGGTCGCACACAAGCATCAACATTTGTGTTCCTCTGCGCTCCAGAGATCCCTCTCTCTGATGCCTCCCGCCATTCAGGGGCTGATTCTGCACGGTGCCGCCCTGTTTTATTCCCATGCCGTGATGCATGATGTGGGGCGAGGCGGGGACGGGTGGGCTGGGACGGGGGGTGGGGCTGAAAGAAGGGAGAAAGAAGTGGGAGGAGTCAGGGCGGGGGATCTGAGAGCAGGTGAGGACGCAAACTGGAAGGCGAAAGGAAAAGAAGTGGAAGAGAATAGGACAGGAAGGGAGGGAGGGGGGAGGCAGGGGGGAGGGAGGGAGGGGGATGAGGGAGGGGTGAGGGAGGGAGGGAGGGAGATGAAGGAGAATGGTGTGTTGAGGTTTTTGTGTTGTTTGTGTTGTTGGGATTAAGACTGGTTCCTGCCCGAGTGACTCATGTATGTCCGCTGGCACCACCGAAGCACGGACACAAATCACACTGCATGCACATGTGCAGATAAACGTGCGTGTGCACACACACACACACACACACACACATACACACACACACACACACACACACACACACACACACACAGGCACTCAAAGTTGCAGACATGAATATGCACAGATTCATACATTCCGTTGGGCACACACAAACACACACACTAACAAACACACGCACACACACCCACACACACACACACACACACACACACACAATCAAACATGAATACACACACTTGTCTTACACACAAACCCCTCCAGTGAATGTGTGCGTGTGTGTTTGTGTTTGTGTTTGTGTTTGTGTATGTGTGTGTGTGTGTGTGTGTGTGTGTGTGTATGTTTGTGTGTATGTTTGTGTGTGTGTGTGTGTGTGTGTGTGTGTGTGTGTGTGTGTGTGTGTGTGTGTGTGTGTGTGTGTGTGTGTGTGTGTTTATGTGATTGAGTGTATGTATGGGGGGGGGGATTCTAAATAAACAAGGGAAGGGGAGACCATCCAAAAATAGAAAATGCCAAACGATGAATCTGATTTGTTATCAAAAATGGGTTCTGCTGTTGGATTGTAGCCCGGCTTGGGACAAAGCCCTGATTTCACTCACATGGGGCTCCTGCCAGAAGACACAAGATAACTGTGCATGTAACACTATTGTGACACATTTGTTGGTCTGTTTGTTTGGTTTAGCCCTTTTTCCTCTTGCTGCTAAAGCGTTAAGCTTGGCAGAAGTTTATTTTTCCTCAAACTGTTTAGCTTAAGATACTGTGCACAATAAAACATTTAATTTGAAAGATCAACGATCTAAGATTGTGGGATAAGAATATAATTACGCTGTGGTGGGTGTTGTACCCGATGCCGCCACTAGGGGCTGTCTACTCCACATGTTCCTTTATTTGGAGACGGTGATGTCTAGCGACACATGACAAAGGTTTAAAGACAGAAGAGACTAAAAAAAAGTACATACTTATTGCTGCCGCATTTTGGATGTCATTGGTGGCCCTTTAAACATTTTGACAGCAGACGAAGAGAGAGTTTGAGAGCACCATTTTTCATTCATAGCAGAGCAACCACAGTTTTCCACATTAATCCAGCATGTGCAATTGGCTGGCTCTCCGTTGAGTCTGTGCAAGTATAAGCTATGGAATGTTTTTTTTTTCCGTCTTCAAAGAGCGGATGATTGCAAAATTGTCCTCCGAAATGAGTAGGCACAATAAACAAATTATCCCCTTTAAGATTCCTGCAAATGTATGCAAATCTCTTGAATGAATAGCCTTGGATGGTGTAATTAACCCTTTCTACAGCTTTGACTCAAGTTGTTTGTTTTATTTACATACTTACTGACTCAGAGTTTATTGTCAATACCAGTTATGTTGTTACAATTCAAATGCATTGTGAGATCCTCCATTGGCTTTGAGGATGGCTTAATCCTCACATATTATTAATGGTATAGAGAGAGAGAGAGAGAGAGAGAGAGAGAGAGAGAGAGAGAGAGAGAGAGAGAGAGAGAGAGAGAGAGAGAGAGAGAGAGAGAGGAGAGGGAGAGGGAGAGAGAGAGAGAGAGAGAGAGAGAGAGAGAGAGAGAGAGAGAGAGAGAGAGAGAGAGAGAGAGAGACTGAATAGTGTTCATTGTTTTGTGTGTGTGTTTTCAAAATATATACTGTGAATATAGAGGAGGTATATCATTACACTGTCACCCGTTCATACAGGACATTTATAATACGCAGGTCTGAAATATTTAGAACAAACAATACAGTAGTGGAGAGGTCCAGAGGTTTTCTGTGTTCAAACCAGTTCGAAAAAAACAATGAAGGGGAGACACTAAGAGTCAGCAAGAAAGAGACGGAGAGAAAGAGCTACAGAGAAGAGAAAAGTTAATCAACTGAAGTTGCTGGTGAGATTTAAAAAAATATAACATCAATAAGCACTCCGTAATTGCAGAATAGTGAGAGAATTGAATCATAAATGAATCAATGAATACAAAATAAATCTACAATCCAGTAATACAAATGCTATTCCACTCTTTTTCCTTCTAGGTTACCAGAAAATGGTTTGGATTATTTAAAGTTTTGAATATTGTATTGAATCCACTCTTCCACTGTTTCCTCTATGTCATCCTTACCTTGTAAAACTCGATGAAAAACTCATCCAGCAACGTCTAACATTTTAGTTCTTATGTTGGTTGCTAAGCTATTACAATTAAATAAATCCTGTCGACAGTTGAGCAGCTGCCAGCTGTTTAAATTAAGAAACAAGTAAGCGTAGAAAGCCCTGTTTCGTTTTTAGATACTTTGATGCCGCAACATGGGGAATACTGTAGCGATTAAATAGAAAAAGGGAGAAAAGACGAAAGACACATTAGCGGTTAGACATTACTCAAAGAGAAATATGACGGGAATAATGAGATACTTAATGACTTCATCAAATAATAATGTGGACCAGATAGCGTCTGCAGAAGCCCCACTGTGATCACCACGGCAAACAGACAACGATGAAAAATGGCCTCGTTGATAGGACTTATAATACAGCATGTGATCAGAGGGGACAACATCTCGGTCCCTAG
>NC_079429.1:9316872-9379372 GCF_026213295.1 Gadus chalcogrammus
ACCCCGGGGTCCCCCCCCCCCCCCCCCCCAAGAGAGAGAGAGAGAGAGAGAGAGAGAAAGAGAAAGAGAAAGAGAAAGAGAAAGAGAAAGAGAAAGAGAAAGAGAGAAAGAAAGAAAGAGAGAGAGAGAGAGAGAGAGAGAGAGAGAGAGAGAGAAAGAGAAAGAGAGAGAGAGAGAGAGAAAGAGAAAGAGAGAGAGAGAGAGAGAGAGAGAGAGAGAGGGAGAGGGAGAGAGAGAGAGAGAGAGGGAGAGGGAGAAGGGGAGAGCGAGGAAGGGGGTGTTAGTGGGACAAGTAGCTCTCGCCAGAACAATGCCCATTATGTTCCTTTTTTTGATTTATGAGGTGCTGCTTTAAAGGATTCCGTCAGCAAACAGGCAATTGGGTGACACAGGCCCTTCTCCCTCTCCCCGGCTCCCATTGAAAGCCGCCCATTGTCCCTCTTGGCTGAAAGGGCGAGTAGGCCAGTGGTCAGGGCACAGGGGCAAGGTGCATGGGAAGGGGGGGGGGGGGGGTGTTAGGGGTTGAATGCGTTTGTGTGTGTGTGCGTGTGGTTCTGTCATTGTTTGTGTCTGTGTGTGTGGGTGTTTGCAGAGGGGTTACCGAGTGGAACACTTCTCCTTCCCCTTTCGCTCTGGAGTGAAGAGAAGCCCCTTTTGGAGGGCTGTGAAGTGGAACGTGTGTCGATGTGCTCCTTCCCCAGCCCCCCCCCCCACCCACACCTTTGCGGACCCCCACCGGTCCCGCACCAGTGGAGATCCCCCTACTGAACAGACCTCCGTAGGGGCCAAGCCTCCACGGGCTTCCCCCTGCCTGGGAGGCCATCGGGCCAGGCGAGAAATCATTAGCACCGTTAGCACCATCAGGGGTAAACACGGTTGCCGTGGTAGCGGATTCCAAACAAATGTGACATTCGTATTGTGCCGGCAAGGCTAATTGCCTGAAATGACTTGGAAACGGGTTCAATGGCACACTGGACTGCCTACACAAACGGATGATAACTAATCCCTCCGCCTCATATCTCATAGTCTGTTTGTTTCTCCGTTGCTCTGCCTCCCCTATGTCCTTTGTGAATATTCCTTTGAAAGCTGCTCCACTATCAAGCATAAGACACGGAGCAGACGCTCCTGTCACGTGGTTAGCATCTAACGGCCCTTTGGCCCTGTGTTTAAAACAAGCCCTCATCCCATCGTGGCTGAACGCGAGCAAGGGGTGGAAGAACAGGGGCTTATGCAGCTGTGGGCTGCCTATGCCTCCCTCGGCCTGTCAGATTTGATTTGATGATAGCGGGCTGCCGCGGTGGCGTCTCCACCAGCCCTCACCAAAAGACTGGTTTGTTCAAAGACGGGGGGAGGAGGGGGAGGGGGGGGGGGGTGTGTAGGTGGGGCAGGCGATCAGTTCATGTCTGTCCTCAGATGGGTGTGATACAAAATGGATCCCAATTGTCTCAAATCTCTTGCCGTGCACCTCCTCGATTTGAATCTCAAATGATTCAGTGGCTGCTGAGACCATTTGAATACAGGAAAAACCAGAGGGCACTTTCTGTGTCCGGAGGCTAAGGCAAAAGGGAAGCGACTTTTGGAAGCTTTCCATGCTGATACTACCGCCGCTGTTTTGTTTTCATGCTGCCTTGAAGACCTGGGAGCGAGGAGCCCAGGAGAGATAACACCTCTACAACAAAAACAAGCGTGGATGAGCAGTGCGCTCGAGCTGTCTGAGGTACCCCAAAGGAAGGCATCAAAACAGTTCACCCACCCCCTGGGCAATAGCTTGTAATAAATAAAAAAAAACGTAAGTATGATCGAAGAAGAGTAACATAGCCTTCTTTAGAGAATGTCTGTCAGGCAGGATGTATCCTTGAGTCAAAAAGGCAAAATAGAAAAAGTCGCTTGTCTCTCAACATCAGCCACTCAACCACTTTGCTCTTTTGTCTATTGATCCAGGAGGGCCGTCAGAAGGGGCCTTTGGTTGGGCTGATCTGATGGTTAAAGGACACTTCAAGTGTCGAGGAGAAGTAGGAGAGGCAGGACATGAAAGAGAAGCACTCAAAGGCAGCCTTTCTCTCTCAACTGCCTCTTATCTCTGCCCGCCATGTGAACCAGTCTGTTGGAAGTATGGAAAAGACAAAGCCACATCTTTATTCCTTATTTGGCGATAAGGATCTCAAACACTGCTTGCTCCCTTAGTGATCTAACTGCAAATTTGATCCCTAAAGTGCAAGACACCACACTGTTAAGATGAAGTGCATAACGAGTTTTAAAAAAAGACCATGTTGCAATGGAAGACTGACTACGATCTTTTGAATGGAAGTTCACCTTAAGAATCTCTGTATGAATTTTCAATAAACTGCAAATGGAGTCGTAGGGAGAAGACGGCACAAAACAAAGAAGCAGGGGGAAAAAGGCACAGACACACTTGTGCACAAAGAGAATCATATGGAGCTACCACTGCATACTTCTGAAGCAGCGCTGGAACTCCCACATAAATCAGACTGGTCCGACATTTTGAAATATGCCTTGCCGAGTCTGGAGTCTAACATTATACTCGACCGCAGAACATGGCTTTGGCTGTAAATGAAAAAGAATAAAGGGGTTGCTTGATGGCGCAGCCTGACCCACTGACGTCGCCACAGAGGGGAGGAGAGGTCCTGTGGACATCAGTCAGTTACAGAAGCCCAGTCGTTGCTCTTTGCTGCCACTTAACGAGTTGTAAGATTACATTTCCTACGCGAGAAGGAGCAGAGATCAGTGGTTCAGGTTGAGATCTAGCAGTGCGACCTTGGGGGGATGGGGAGAACACGTGTCTGGTACATTAGGTACAGACTTCTCCGTTGATCATTTCAAATGAAAGACATCTTAATTTCTCTTGTAATGCAGCTTTTCATCCATCAAACATAAGGGAAATTATGATTTTAGCCATGGATCCTGTAGTGCAGTAGATCACAGAGAACAGGGAGATAGAAAAGCCAAACTCTTATACTTGACAGGCTCGCTTGAATAAGGCTTGTACATGCGCAGCCAAAAAAAACTGAAATCAAGTGGGCCCTTTCACTGTGTAGGCTATTCTGCCTCTCTACTCTGACCCTAAGTGGGTGTGGGAGTGGGTGATCACATGGCCCGAGACGCTGGACCATAACCCTCCATATGAAGAGCTCGCTGCGCCGCGGGTCAGCCCGGCATGGGAAGCTTCTGACCCTGCGTCTAAACACAACGTTCCCCCAGAAAGAAGACGAACCTCCATCCATCACGCAAGGCCTGGATCAGAAGGAGTCGAGGGTCGCGATGGGTGGTGGTGCCGGGTTGTTGTTTTTTGGACTTTTTCCTTTTTCGTTACGTGAGAGAGTGAAACTTAGCAAGAAAAGAAAAAAGACAAAGAGAATAGACAGAGATCTAAAGACAAAGTATAATAAGGAGAATGAGAGAGAGAGAGGGAAAGAAGGAGAGAGAGGGAGGGGGAGAGCGGTGTACAGATCTTGCGGTCAGCAGGCCGGCCCTAGTGTTGGTTTCAGGCTGAGACCCAGTGCCTGTTGCGGTGGTGGGGGGGGGGGGGGGGGGGGGAGGGGCAGCTGAGACCATTCAGAAGAACAAATAAACAGAGAGCTCAACCGCTGCACATATTGTGCCACGGACTACACTGTGTCTCCGGGCTGCGTGTCAAAAAGCACAACGGACGCAATTACGGCCCGCCACATCTAGGTGAAGCCCTCTCCGGGATGCCCTGCAGACACTTGAGTGAGGTCGGGGTGTCGGAGAAAACCTTTCTCCGGTGGTGCGACGGCAGCGAGGCGTGACACGCACAACTCTCCCCCGATGCGATAATAACCACGAGAGGTTTATTTCGTTTCTTTAGGGAGAAACATTGGTTTTTAAGGGGTATACGTTGCCAATTCACCCGTTTAAAATATAAAACAATGCAGGAATGTGGTGGAGAGACCCCCATTTAGGTCTCTCTCTGTCTCTCTGTGTCTCTGTCTGTGTCTCTCTCTCTCTCTCTCTCTCTCTCTCTCTCTCTCTCTCTCTCTCTCTCTCTCTCTCTCTCTCTCTCTCTCTCTCTCTCTCTCTCTCTCTCTGCCGTGGATCGCCCAGCGACCTGCAGCCCTCCCCGGTGGTAACCCTGGAGCGATGGCGGAGGAGGGTTAGCATGTGGGATAAATAAAACCCCAGGAGCTGCTGAAAAGGATGATTGGACCGATTGCAAAGGAGAGGGCTCACAGGCACACACACACACACACACACACACACACACACACACACACACACACACACACACACACACACACACACACACACACACACACACACACGTCCATCATTAATCGAACACATGCCCTTCCGGACCTGCCGAGTCCGCACTGTGGATTTGCTGTATTTTGCTCTGACTCTGTAACACTCTCTAACACTGGTGTGGTAATACTAATGGCCTGCTGGGGGGGAAAACGCATCATATATCGCAAACAAAGGAGAGCTGTTTACTTAGCCTGTGCCCATGGAGTTAGCTCCATGAGTTGCGTGGACAACGGAATAGAGCCTATGGGTCGCTATTGTGTTTTAACCTCAATGCTAAACAAACGCACACACACGCACACACTTGAGGCACACGCCTTGTTTGGTTAGGGCTGGTAATTCCAAGCAATCAGTTTGTTTGTGCTAGATATTAGCTGAAGGTGTTAGCTAAGCACCAGTGAGCCCTCAGCTTCACACAGTCATTTTAAGGGTGTGCTTTCAAAAGCTCTAAAGCTGAAGAAACTGAAAAAAACAGCTAAACGCAATTTGAAAGAGGGAAAGTAATACAAAAAATAGACATTTTAAATAATAAGGTTTCAATGGCAAACAATGTCGTTGGGCGAATGGAAATAAACAATGGTGAGAGGTGTCGGCCATGTTGAATTGCTGTGTGAGAGGCCCCTGTTTTCGTATCTCTTGAATTTTGGTTTATTTTTTCACACTTGTGTGTCTGTGTGTGTTTGTGTGTCTGTGTGTTTGTGTGTGTGCCTGTGTATGTGTTGCCTGAAATACTGTTCCAGGGCAATTGTGCATGCCGGTGTGTGTGGCAGTCAAAGGGCGCCGAAATTCTGACGGATTTACCGACACTTGACAAGCAGCAAGAGGCGCGTGACTCCTTGATGTAGCTGCAGCGCAGATGAATAAAAGATGAAACACAGTGGAAAAGAAGAACATATATGTCACCACCCCCTATCCCAAGACGAAGACACGCTCGCACACACACACACACACACAGCAGGCTTGCACATGCTCGCACACACACATGAACTTGCACATGGGAACACACACACACACACACACACACACACACACAGCGTTGGAAAATGCACCCACATACACACATGTATAGACACACACACACATACACACACACACACTAGGAATGAGAGGGGAGGAAAACAAGAATTTGCATCCTGTTTGAATAGGCTGTCATCCATAGCTGTCTGCGTACCTTTGAAAGGCTTGGGAGCAACAAAGGCTACGCTGGAAAGCTATAGCAAGAGCAAGTCAGGGGGAGGGTGGGGGGGAGAGGGGGACTTCATCTTCCATAGACTCTGAATATGATTCAACCTCCCGTGTTGGCGCTCATATTATTTTGCTTCCATTACTTACAGCACGGATGTGGCAGGGGGGTTAATGGTTTACAAATGCTAGACGACGGAATCCCAGGCTAGAGCATAATTAGCTTAATTGGGTGGCGGCAGCACCCGTCGCGACAATTACCAGCTCGTTTCAGAGGAATGAGTGGAGGGAGGCAGAGGACAGATGCCATCCCGAGGCATGTTTGCTGCAGGTTTTCTTTGGACCCTCGCCTACGTAGCGCCTCATATGATACCTCTGGGTTCATTGACGAGATAATGACTTCTAAGGAACGGAGCCAAGGTTTGACTGTTTGTGCTGCTAAAGTGTGTCTGGGATTGGGGGGGGCGGGGGGGGGGGGAGTTGGAGGTAGTTGGGTTGACTGATGATATATTTTATTTTTACCCTCCGACTGTATCCAGTTGAAGCTTAAGACAATATCTTCTTTTAATCTTTGCCATGGGAAACAAGTCACTCTACGGAAGGAAACAGGAAGGAAAGGGAGTACATTTGTTTCAATAAAATAGATGCAAATCTACAGCCAACCACAGCATTTCTGAATTGTGGCATGTAGGCGTGTGAAGCTAAGGGAAAAGACACTAAAGGCAGGACCCTGTCTCATACTCCCGACCACCAAACAATATAGACAAGAAGAAAGAAAACAAGAAGTTGAAAGCAGAAATTGATCCGCCGCCTATCGAGCATGAATCTGTCGTGGTTGTCGTGGTGATGGTGCCAAGGGCTCCTACCCTGTCACCTAGTTCCTGGGAGAACACCCAGCAGCTCCAAGGAGAGATCGCTGAGAGTGGAGGCTTCCTTGCCCATGGTGCTGCTGGGAGATAACAGCACAACTCTGCTAATGAGCTCTGTGCTCTTTTACTGCCAGAGCTAATGGGAGTCTCTCTCTCTCTCTCTCTCTCTCTCTCTCTCTCTCTCTCTCTCTCTCTCTCTCTCTCTCTCTCTCTCTCTCTCTCTCTCTCTCTCTCTCTCTCTCTCTCTCTCTCTCTCTCGCTAGCTGCTCTCTGTATCTCTCTGGCACCCCTCCCAAAAATATTTTCTTGCATTTGCTCTGTTTGCAAAATACCTTTGTCCTCCTCTCTCTTTCTCTTTTTCTCTTCCGCTCTTTCTCTATCTGTTTCCCAATATCTGCCCCCGTTTTTTTTTTTTCCCCAGAACAGGCAGTTATCAGACTCCCCTGCAGTCTAATGGATACCTATGGGATTCAATACCTAGGACAAGTCAAGCTTTACAGGTCGGCTGTCATCACATATCCCTCCTCCTCTTCCATCTCCTCTTCCCTCTCCTCCTCCTCCTCCTCCTCTCCCTCCTCCTTCTCGACAGCCACAAAATTGCAACGATTAGTCAGTCTCCATGGTCTGGCAGGAAGGGGAGAATAGGGGGGGGGGGGGGGGGGGGGCATTGACCGACCCAGTGATAGGAACAGCTCAGCGTCAGCAGAACTGCGCGACAGCAAACAGTTGTTTCACTTCCTTCATTCAGCCTCCGGGATCACTTATTTTTAATGCGCTAATGAGTGTTTATTTAGCAGCAAACCAAATGACCGTAAACCCTGGGCGGTTGTTGGGGTAGTGGGGGGTAGTAGCGGTGTCTGGGGTTCTGCTCAGTCATGTGCTCCAACTTCCGAATTATCACCTCATTAAAGAGGGCCTAATTCAAACAGAAGGGAGGGGTGGTCTTTATTAAAGGGGGTACAGGGAAAGTAAGCAACTGGTTTCCAAACCCCTTGTCTCTGTTGCGCTATGCCGCCGTTATCCTCGGTTTCACCGACATCAGAGTTTCTAACACAATCGTCGCAATTTCGCCGAAAACCAACCACTGCCACCCAAGTCTTTTCCAAATAAACTTCTGCGTGCGTGTTTGCATACACGCACGTGTGCATGCATGCATGTGTTCCTGTCTGCCTGTCTTTGCTCTCCCAGCCCTGCGAGCCAGTCATCTCCATCCAAGTCCATTTATCCTCTTCCCAGCCGAGTGTGAGCGTCTAAGAGTGAGTCCCTGTCAGGCTCCGTGGCCTTTATCCCCCCCCCACCCCCCACCCCCACCCCCACCCCGTAACTCTCATAGGAGGCTGCTCCCCGAGGCCGCCCGTTTTCACCTCACTGTTCCTGGGTACTTTGTTTTGGGACACTGGGGTGTCTAGAGAGAAGGGAGAGAGGGGTGGGGGTGAGTAAGGGTGGGTGGCTGCCACTCCCCTCTCCACAGGTCGGCCTATTCACAATTAGCCGGTGGTAATTTGGGGGATGAAAGCGTCCCTTTCTCTGGTCCCTCCACCCCCCGGTATTCCTCTGTTCGGGTGCGGGCTATGCCAGCTTAGGCAGCAGAAGCGTAGAGGGCCTCTCTCTCTCTCTCTCTCTCTCTCTCTCTCTCTCTCTCTCGCTCTCTCGCTCTCTCTCTCTCTCCTGCTTTCTCTCTCTCTCTCTCTCTCTCTCTCTCTCTCTCTCTCCTGCTTTCTCTCTCTCACTTTCCGTCTCTCTCTCTCTTTCTCTCTCTCCAAAAGCAAAAGGCCTGTGTGGAAGGTGGCCTATCGTGGTCACTGAGGCCAGCACCCAGCCCCGCCCAGGATCAGGGTGAACCGAGCAAAACAAAATGGCAGAATTCACAACACCACATCACAACACACAGCAATGGCACAAGCTCGCATCTGGGTAAACGGGGACCTACAGAGGATCATGAAGGATGGTTGCATTTTCTAACAGGGGTCAGGGGGGACAGGATAACCACCATAAAGCTGTGTAATCTGCTCATTGGGGGGGGTTGAGGTAGAAGTTAAGCCAACCCAGAGGGATTGTTTTGGTAGATTGTGTTGTGACAAATGGGATCGGCTACTGTGTGGCTTGCCCAGGATGTGGAACAGGTCCAGCCTCAATGAAAGGAAGTCGAGAAACTCAACGATCCACTCATCCCGCAACTTGACATTTTCTGCTTCCCCTCACATGAAACAAGGTCGATACACGGCCAGATTGAACATGAAGGACGTTTAATAGAAGAAAAAAGGGACAACAGACGATCAAACCAAATGTAACGGATCAGGTAGAAAAGGCCACGCTCTTATTTATGCGTTGGTGGAAGAGAGGATCCATCAATCCCCGACGGGGATAGCAGGGCTGCTTCACAGATGGCCGACACACAGATCTTGTCAGGCAGCAGACGTGGACCTGACCCCACCCCATCAACGGCCCTTAACCCGGCTCTTCACATTACCTCCAATCAGGCCTGACCGATCAATACAGCCCTCTGTCTCCGAGGAAGGGGCCCGGCAGCCCGGCAGCCCCGGTGACATTTGTGTCTGCGCTGTCGGGCTGTCTGCTGTCTTTGCGCTGTGTGTGTGTGTGTGTGTGTGTGTGTGTGTGTGTGTGTGTGTGTGTGTGTGTGTGTGTGTGTGTGTGTGTGTGTGTGTGTGTGTGTGTGTATGTGTGTGTGTGTGTGTGTGTGTGCGTGTGCGTGTGCGTGTGTGTGCGTGTCTGTGCGCGTGTGTGTGTGTGTGTGTGCGTGTGTGTGTGTGTGATTGGAGATGACAATGAGGTGCGCCTTTGCAGCTGAGCCTGTCACAACACTGCAGGGAGCCTTCGTGGAAGAAAACGGTGTCTCCCTTAACGTTGTGTCGTGTTTCCTTGACTTTTACCAAAAATAATGACAGACACACAGACACAGTGTCCCAATGTGGGCAAACACGACCCTGTGGTGAATGTGTTTTGTTGTGGTAGCGCCTTGAAGCCTTTTCAAGGGGACCTCAAGGGACCCAGGTGGATGCTGGGGGCCGTGGAGAGGAGAGGAGGGGGAGGAGGAGGAGGAGAGGGTGGAGAGAGGGTCGCCTGCATTGGAAACGGGAGCACTCCTGTGGTGAGCCCGTGAATGGGGGTGCAGCCACCCAGAACTGTCCTCGACACGGGACAGCGGCGGCGGGTCCGGCTCTGCTCGCCGGGGGAACACCGGGCGTCGCGGCCCCGCCTTTTGATAACGACGTTCAAGTGGCTCGCCGACTTCCGCCAGCAACGGCAGAACAAACGCGCCGTTGTTGTTTTTTTTCTTTCTTTCTTCCCCCTCGGTCTCAACAGAGCCCCGCCTTGTTTCTTTCTTGTGGGGTTCTCTAAGTGGCCCCTCACCCCCCCTTCCACTGCCACCCCCATCCGCCACCACCACCACCACCACCGCAACCACGGCCACCGCTGCTTTCAAAGGTATGTTTACCTCTGCAGGATTTGGGGTTTTATCACAGACAAGATACAATGGTTGACCACCGCGACAACCCCCCCCCCCCCCCACCTCCCCAACTCAGGCATGGCGCCGTTCCAGACCCATCAGGGGTTTGTGTTTAAAGACCATAACCTTTGATCATCAGCCTCCCCCCACCCCAGACACACACAAACGCACACACACAGATTTCTACACCTAAAGCTAGCTCTGCGGAGTGAATTTTCTCTCTGGTGCTAATACAAGCGTCAACACAATGTGATGAATAAAACCAAAACACTTTTTAACAGTGCACATCTCATGCTAGTGCTAACCTTTGACTTGATGACACAAAAAGTGATTCAACTTATTAACAAATAAAAAAACGCTAGACAACACAACACAGGCACCCTGATCCTAGCCCATAATATACTTCAACTCCAATGAAACAACCAGACCCTCCGTCCCCTCCCCTTATGCATTTCAAGCCAAGTCCCTACGAGCTGAGCGATAAAACACAACACTGGGGCCTCAGTGCCAGGGCCCCACAGCCCAGCCTGTGACCAGAGCCGACGACACGACAGCGAAACCGCAGCCCCCGGTAATTACACATCACAGACCCTTCATAGCCAATAGAGCCAAATGGAATATGAACGGAGAGAAGGAGGGGACACACACCGCAGACTGACAGAAAGACAAGAAGACTGCAGTCAATGAGTAGCCTATTTGTAAATAGCATGTTACCCTCTACTCCTGGGTGGAACGGATACATCAGAATATGCTGCAATTCAATAAGGGACACCAAGCATTCGGGATCTAACGACATTAAAGCATTCCCCGAGCCAACGAAAATAATGCGTAAACAAACACAGTCTGCAGGAGGAATAGCCTTATACATATATACAGCATATCACGTTTACAAGTATCTCCTATAAAAATAACGGCATATATAACTCAATCCCACAAGCTGCCATTTGCTGTCCATTGCCTAACCCTACGAAACAGCTGCCAAAAGAAACTGACAAGTTAGGAGTCCTATTCAGTTTCACGCCACAAGAGCCCTTCGATAGCATAAGCTCTATTTGACCATCTCTCTCTCTCTCTCTCTCTCTCTCTCTCTCTCTCTCTCTCTCTCTCTCTCTCTCTCTCTCTCTCTCTCTCTCTCTCTCTCTCTCTCTCTCTCTCTCTCTCTCTCTCTCTCTCTCTCTCTCTCTCTCTCTCTCTCTCTCTCTCTCTCTCTCTCTCTCTCTCTCTCTCTCTCTCCCCGGTACATTCACAACCTCACCGTTCAAATGTGGAGCCTACCCCCTTATCCAAGCACCCTTCAGTAAAAAAGCATATTTCAAGTCAATAAGATATCTGTCTTTGGCACAAATACAAAACAAAGTGCAATGTACGATGCCAATAATTATTATGTGATTCTGTCTGTGTTTTGATTTGCAATTCATATCTGACACACAACCCTCTTGCTCTTCCTCGCATTGCGAAGTTGGTGGACTTCCAGGTTCTTAACGTGAGCACCCTTGGCTCCAAGGAGGAGAATGTGGTACGAGCTCACTAGAGGTGTGGAAAGCGGAAAAGATTGTGCAAATATGCAAGCAAGCAGTAGCAGCATTTCTGTCTCGCACGCACAAATCACCCCGAATAATGCCTCACCCTGGCGGAGTCTTACCCCCATGGACTGTATTTCAAGGTTTAAAATGTACATTTTTTAGGATTCCTGTGTAATGGAGTCTCTTGGTGGGACGAAAGCGGTGCATTCCAGTAGTCTCCCCAAGCCCTCTCCAGTGTCCAGGGCTCATGATGAGTTTGTTAGGGGGGTCAGCAATTTATGATTACACTAGGCTTTCCTATCTCAGTGGATGGTCGCTCAAGATAAATAATTGCCCTAAAACAACTTTCTTGGGGGTACTCTTCTTACTGACTATGTGTAGTAGTGAGCACCAGCTGTTAGGGTGGAATATGCAGCACTTTCAGCAAATCTTAAAGATCATCCAGACCATTTGGTGGGGAGCAAAATTATCATATAAGCACATTTTATTCTGTGATAAATAAAGACTAAATAAAGTATTTTCTGCATAAGAAGAAGATATTAGTTTCGTTTGCATATGAAGAAGATATTTATACTTGGCGTCTCAAAAAAAGGACGTAAGTATATGTGATAATATAGGCCTGTATGTCATCAGACATTTAATTAGTAACTAAAACAATTCAAACTTACTCAAAATAAAGTTTTTGCTTGAACAAAACTTTTAAAAGCTTTTCAGGCTGCTGAAAAAGAAGCGTGAAAAAACGACAAAGCACTTTGTGGAGTGTGTGTGTATGTGAATGTGATATTCTAAGGTCTGCCTGCAGGTACTGAGGCTGTCATGCTTGGGGATTATTAAAGACAGACCTCAAGTCGGATATTACGCTAGATAGGAACTTGTTTCGTATCTTCCAGGATAAATTATTACCCGCATTGCTCACCATGGATTTAACGTCTTTATTCTCAACATGGGTTTAAATTAGTTTTAAACGATACAAGTTGAGTTGCGGTGCTTTGTTTCTAAAAACACATACATTAATAATTGCTGGCATTAGATGACAAGTCGTGTTCCAACCATTTGCATGTGAGAGAATAGTGAACTGAAAGCAAATTTGTAGTAGACAATATCAAAGTAACCCCGCGGTCTCTTCTTAAACTCGGAATGAATCGAGAAGCATGTCTTTATTTCCAGCGCTGCCAACACCCGGGCTTACCATTCATCTTTTCTCTCGTTTTGCTCTACTTTTTGGGGCCCCCTTTAAGGCCTTGCATATTTAACGGGGATCTCCTAAGGCAGTATACCAAATCCGTTTATTCAAACGGCCAGGCAATGAAAAGTGGCATTTAGATGGGCTTTTAGTTCAGCCCCTTCCCCATCGGGAAGAAAAGTAAAGATTAAAGCAGAGGGGGAAAAAGGTTTCCATGTTATAAAGCAAACATAAACTAAGTTTAGAGTTGATTGAAATAATGTGTAGGAAACGCGATGATGAGTAGGCCTACAATAAGTATTTAACATAATGTCTAAATTACAAATAAAGTAGGCTGTAGCCCTATATTATTCCAAACAGGACGGAACTAGTATTATAACTATTAAGAAAATATAGGCTATTGGGCCTGTTGAATTGCTTCTGGTTCTGTACAGACCAGTGCAGTCATTCAGGATCAATAAGGCCCTGAGGAAGCCTACCACAACTGAATCACGATCACACGCGATTCCTCGTTTGAGCACAGGGCTGGATCAAATGATCATCAAAAGGTTTGTTGAAAGCCGAGAGGATCTAGCCTGTCTTACAGGTCCTTGCTTTTGAGAATGTTCTCTACACCCAGGGAGCCACCAAAAATAAATATCTAAATGTAATCTTCCCACTTATATTTCAGAAAAGGGGACGTTGAATTCAGAACATTTCAGGTGGTCAATGGCTTCCAATCGGGTTTATTGAACTAAAAACACGAGGCCGACATAAACGCCGACCCGAAAGGCGGATTAAAAATGTGCTTCTGAACTTTCACAGTTGAATCAGATCTAAACAGGCCTACGTCATTTAAACGAGCATTTGCGCGTAACGACGTGATGATAAAAGTAATCAAATCAAATGTTATCCATACAACTAAATTGTAGGCCTATATGGGTCAATAGGCTGCTATTTCAAATGTTTAGGCGTATAGCCTAGGCAGACGACGGTGAAAGCAGACCGTGTGTAATGTTGCGCTGCGCCCAATAGAGATCACTGCGCATCGCTGGATCGGGACGGACGGGGGAGCGGAGAGACACGTCGGCCTGCCCCGACGCGTAAAGCTCGACTAAACAGTCGCTTCTTCTTGTAAATGAACCCCATTTATGATTGGAAGCAATTCGATGAAAATAGAAGCTCTAAAACGTGATAACCCATCTACATAATTCTTTAATTATTATTGTTCGGCGAATGATTGTACTTTCCAGGTAATGTTTTGGAATTAACCTAATAGATGAAATTGTGTGTGTGTGTGTGTGTGTGTGTGTGTGTGTGTGTGTGTGTGTGTGTGTGTGTGTGTGTGTGTGTGTGTGTGTGTGTGTGTGTGTGTGTGTGTGTGTGTGTGTGTGTGTGTGTGTGCTCATCGAGTTAAAATAAAATAACAGGAAAAATAACGGAACCACACTTCAATTCTAACAAAAGTCGGTAATTAACCACGGGGACGCGCGATCCACCCAGAAGTCTAGCCAATACGCTTTGGAATGCGCCCCATCTTACAACCCCCCCCCCCCAAAAAAAGTAACCCAGTAAAGACTTGTTTTTACCTGTACCACTCCAGCCCGTTGTTATAATTGCGATCGAAGAAGTGCGGCTCCGCGCCCACGGCCCTGATGTCGGGGTGCACCCGCAGGAACTCCAGCAGCGCCCGCGTGCCCCCCTTCTTCACCCCGATGATGATCGCCTGTGGCAGCTTCTTGCTGCCTGAGCCGTTGGAGAAGCTCGACATGGCGCTGGGCTCGGCGGCGGACCTCTGCTGATGCTCCCCTCTCATCTCTCCGTCCCAGTCGTCGCTCGTCCTCTCGTCCGTCTCGATCTCGTTATGGAGCAAGTCTCTGGACACGGCTGTCCTGACGGACGGCTCGTCGTAGTCTGCCTCCACGTCGTCTACCCACGCCTGCTGCTGCGGCTTCACGGGCATGAGTCGGGACATCAGGTCCACTCGGCTGTTCTCGGTCCGCTTGCCCACCGACGACTCGGTGTCCTTGCTCCGGTAACTATCCACCACTAGGCTAGGCATGCCGGAGCAGTAGCCCACGCAGGAGTAGAGCATGTACACCCACAGTAAGAACATGATGCCAAGTAGGAAGAGTTTCTTCTTTACTGGGCTGGACGAGCAAGCATACAGACTTTGGCAAAACAGGCTATATTCCATAAGCCTTTCGAGTGCATACCATATTCCAGCGACGCATATTTGCCCCAAGAAAACGAATACTCGTTTGGTTTCTACAATCCTTGCAAGATTGCGCACATGCCCGATTGGTGTAAAATGTTAAAATAATAAATAAGTCCAAAAAGAATGCTATTCACAGCTCTCAGTTTTTGCTATAAATCCATGAATGAAAAGTCACTGAGCAAAGTTTCACCATAATTAGGGTGTAAACATGGAAGACGGAGAGAGGCTGACACAGAGACGCACAACAGTGGCTTGCCAGAGCCTTCAACCTCCGCGCGCTCCTCCGGCTTGTTTAAGCTCCCCGATGAGAACTAGACCTTATAGAGCGCGAAGGGCGTGAACGTTTGAATGATAGACGCGCGTTCCAGCCAATGGGCTTCGGGGAAGATAATTCGTAGCCGCGTCATTGCAGGACCCGTCGAATAGGGAGAATAGGGGGATGTCTCGACCCGTGGGATTCTCGGACCTGATGTTGCCCACACGGCTCGGGATGTGAATCTTAAGGGTTTTACTTTGTTTTCTAAGAAACAGCGGTTTAGTTGATAGAGTTGTATACAATTATATATATATATATGGCAATTGTGTTAGACGTTTACAATTGAAGACGTAGGCCTAGTTTATTCTAAATGAAAATGTTGCTGATGTTATATCTTACATTGCAGTTGGAGACATCTGATTGAAAACGTATGAAGTGCACTTTGGGAGTCAGAATGTAACTATAGTTTAGGAGCTACTTTGTTCTTACTTCGTTCTCCCAGTCAGACATGTTCTTGAACTTGGTTCCTGGAGCGCGATTCCAGGAGCGTGCATGCGCCGCGCGCATGGCCGTGTGCAGGCCTGTCTGTGAGTGTGAGTATGTGTTCATCAACACACTCGTTATAATGTACATTTAATTAACCAACTCTTCATGAACTATAGAGTCAGACTCTTGTTTTGCATAAATGTCTTAAGATAATATAAACGCAAACAGTAGGTATATATAACTAATTAAAACGGACGGCCACTCAAATAATGGCCGCGTTATGGTGAGTTAGGCATTAAACCGTTATATTATTGCTGATAAATTAAGGAGCAGGCAAAACCATAGGACACAACACACAAAACAGCAATAGTTATAATTATTTTAAAACGACATAAAAAAATAATTATAGATTTTATGTAGCCTAAATAAATGTATAGGCCTACATGATTTATATTATAAACAATGACCATTCAAATAATAATAACCTAATAGTAGCCTACGCATAATAACAGCAGGCTTAACAGCCTTTTCATATTATTAATAATAATAAATATTAGTATTCGTTAATTATATTAATTACTACAAAACAGTTATTATCTTGTAGGCCTATAACTTATATTTTGATCACGTTTTAAGCTAAAATAATCAGTTCATACGTCTAAAATATTCGACCACCAAAACAAAACATAAGCAGCAAAAACAAACGCAACAGCAACACAACACAACTGCGATTCCACTTGGTTTCGGGCAAGCGGCCGTCGGAGTCCACGACATTAAACTAATGACATGAATGCGCTTGCTAAATAAAAAATATAAACTCCTTTATAAATAAATAAATTAATATACAAAAATAGGCCTAATTGTATTTCAGACACCCGAGTCAATGTTTGTGACTTGACCCAGGACCGTGTCAATCCCCATTATCCTAAATAATCCAACATACCTTTAATTAATTTATATGTATATCGTAGTTGTGCATGTGGTAGATGTTTCGTACGATGTCACCCTCCGGGGTGGAGATAAATAAGGGTCAAGCAACTAAAACCTTTGGGCTCACAATTCCAGGCCCTGATCTATTTCTGCAATGAGGCACACGGGGCCTGATCCGTATTCTTGAGAATAATGACACCAGAGCCCCAAAGGAAAGTTTAAAATCATTGTTATGTACTTCTTTACAGAGAAGCAAGGTGTGGGAGGATAAAACAACCCATCCGTCCACTATAACATAATTAGCCCATGTTGGCCCAAAGTGTTAATTTCTGGGCAGTGCTGCGAAAAGTGTGTTGTGTGCAGACCTAGTGAATATTTAGAAAACAGGTTAAAAATAAGTCTAAAAGTAGGCTTCGTTGATTTCCTGTCTGATAACCCTGTCTTTTTATTTAAAGTGGGTATACGAATTGCTATGTCAGATGATGACGGTCTCTGGCTTATTTTAAAGAGATTAATTGAGGAGGGCGTATGGATAGGCCTACTAAGGCCTACAAACGACATGGCTGTGATGGAATCGGAGCTTTCCGCCGTTTTCAAGCAGGCTTATGTGGGACCACTTAAGTGTATAGTCATAATGAACTGCACGGCGGCGGGCGTGGGGCAGAGAGCCGCTCTCTGCTGTCAGACTTCTTGCTGGAGAGCCGCTCTCTGCCTGGAGACCCTCTCTCTGCTGGGAGACCCTCTTGCTGGAGAACGCTCCCCTTCACATTCAAAGAGAAAATTAAATGAATAATTGATACAGCCACTGATCTCGTTGCGTAAAATGGAGAAGGCAGATCTGAAATACAGGGAAGGCAACTTGTGCGTAGCTTTGAACATAAGTTCATGAAGTTTTCTTCCGCGGTTATTTGAGTAGCCTATGGAGTCGTTTCTATTGAGGGTCCTCTTTTCTAAATAAAAAGCACATAAACTTTTAGAACTTCAAACTGTTTTTCAAACCATTTTGCTTAGTGAAAAAAAGTTGTTCAAATAACAATTAGTAAGTATTCAATTTTTTATAAATTCACTTTAAACCAGTTGGCCTGTGCTGTATATAAATGAGCGATTCAAGTTCATATCTATTTTGTGGACGAGTAGGCTGAAACAGGAAATTATTCAATTTTTTTGTAAGAAAAATATTACCCTGTCAAAACTGTAGCCTATAGGGCAACAGGTGAACAGGAAAGCTGAATGTACAATTGATACATATATACATATATACATATATATATACATACATATATATATATATATATATATATGAGCCATATCCCACGTAGTCTCTGAACTCGACAACCATCTACATTACCAACAGGAGACTTCAGTGAGGTAAGGACAATGGTATTCCAGACCCAGAGCTAACGCCACCACGATGGCAACGCCCTCGAGATTACTACCCCTACTGGCGTGGAGGTCCCCAAACATGACATCACACCAGACTACAGGGAGGTTTGGCCTCGACATTCAATCCTTCTACCACCCCCCTACAGGTCGGGTGAGTTTTTCCTCCCACTTCCTCTCCCAAACTGTAACAGCTGGTCCTCCACCCCCACCCCACCCCCACCATCACCACCCTTTGGCCTTCTCTGATATGAAATGCCGTATCCGGTCCGGTCAGACAGTTTACGAGGGCATTAAGAGCTGCAGGTCTCCATGCTTTCACTTGGCCTTGGCTGAATAATCCCTCCCCCCCATAGTAGTCCCCTTTTATGGGCCAAGGATGAGGCCAGGGCACACACACACAGCGCTCCGTTTGGATGGGCTTTGGTGATGGAAACGTAACCAAATACCAAAACTAAGGTTAAAGAGCGGAGGGGAGGGGTGAGAGCCTGGGTAGAGTGACAGGTGCAGAGGTGGGTTGCTAAATAGGGCCAAACGTCACCAATCTCACCCCGTACATGTATACTCAAAATCGATACAATTACATTTAGTCTTTGGACTCGGTTGAACTATGGAAAAGGAAATATCTGAAATGATCCTTTGAGTCGTGGGTCCAAACTTGCGCTTGCTTTTTCAGACAAGCAACTAAGAGAAACCACCTAAATGGAAGATAAGCTATCAAATAGAATAATTTCTGATGCTGCAAATTAGCATTAAAAAATGTGTCGCTTTACTTTATGTACGACCATTTAGTCAGAGCAAAAGCTTTCATCCAAGGAGACTAAATGCATTTTAGATTTGCCAAGCAGGTAGGGTTAAGCATGGCACTTCAGATTCCTACAGGTAGACAGGAGACAGGAGACATTAAGGGTTGAAACTCAGGGCAAAGCCCTAATCACAATTCTTTCACTTGATAACTGGCTTGAATGATAAATCAATAAAAAGGTATCAATCGATCAACCCATTGCTGTCCATTAACGGCTAGATTAAGGGACTAATAGTTTCAGCCCTGCATTGAACATGCAGACACCGAGACAACATGTTCAATCAGGGCATATCAACGATAATCTAAATCGAGAACACCATCAACTGGTCTACCTTAGGTATCAAAAACAAAGCCATTGATGAATAATTAAAGGAACTCTAAATAGACTTAACAGAGGACATTAAGGGCAGGTGTGAGCAGCTAAAGATAACTACTAATTACTATTACACACAATGGCAGTTGAGTCATAAAACATTCAGTGCAAGAGAACAACATTTGAGCCTTTTCTTTTGTTCAACAGGTTTAATTATTTCATTACCCTGGCGCAGGTGAACTGTGTTAGATCGAGGTGTTGCAGAAGTCGGTGAGGCAGATTACATTATTCCTATACGATTCAATTGATTTCTTAAAAAATAAAATAACTACAGTGGTAGAGGGTGATTCTTTTCTCTGTTAGAATGTCAAACATACAAAGCTTTAATCAACAGAATGTCCTACTATTTTTACATCACATACATATGTTTCCTGGGGTCGATTTGCATTTACATAATGCAATGTGTTCCATTTGGAGAATCTTTTGGCTTAAATGCTTCAGTAATGTACATCAGACATCACCTCAAGACCGGTCATATACAGCATAGTGAGGGTGTGGTGGGAAACCATAATAATAAATAGACAACTGTATATACACACACACATACATCGAAATTATTACAACCTGATGCAACTCAGGGGTTTCCACCATTCTGAATGTTATCCGTTGATGAACCGTTTTTGCATACACAATCCCTGACCTACAATGACGCACCCGTAGGTCGTACAGAGCAACACATGCCTGTGTGTGCGAGTGTTCGTCGTTCCTTCAGCGCGATATCCGTCTCGACCGCTCAACATGTGGCCCAGTCTGGGACGGCCGGTGGCTTAGCTGGGCACGGGATTGGCTGAGGGCAGGTCGGCCCCGCTCTGCTCCTTGGCGGGCTTCTTGCAGGTGAGCGCCAGCAGCAGCAGCATGGGCAGGTGCCACAGGCTGCAGAAGAAGAGCTTGCGCGCGCTGCCGCGGTCGGCGCGGTGGTAGAAGCGCAGCGCCAGGTAGCTGATGTACAGGTTGATGGGCAGCGACACAAGCGGGAAGGTCCAGGTGGTGAGGCCGGCCGCGGGCCCCAGGCACGAGAGGCCCACCAGGGCCACGCTGTGCCGCAGGGCCACCCGCCGGCACATGTCCGGGTGGGTGACGGACATCATGCGGTAGCCGCCGCGCGAGTAGTCCTCGCGCAGGTTCCAGCTCAGTGCGTTGAAGTGGGGGAACTGCCAGCTGTACAGGAAGGCCCCCATCAGCAGGGCGGCTGGGATGGGAGAGGCAGGATGGGAGAGAGAGAAGGAACGAGAGGGGAGAGGGACGTAAACAAAGAGCGGGACAGAGAGGGGAGAGGGCCATAGAGAAAGAGCGGGACAGAGAGGGGAAAGGGCCATAGAGAAAGAGCAGGAAAGAGAGCTAGTCAGTCCAATGTTAATTTGCAGCACATTATATTTTCACACAAGAGTGTTGTTTTCCACTGCCCACATGCATCTGTCATAAGTGTCGAGACGCTCTACACATATGACTCAAAACGTCTAGGACACTTCCCGTCAACCCAAGGAAACACTTTGCATAAGTAACCAACAACAAAGAAACCCGTTTCACATTCTTTTATCAAACTAAGGAAATGGAAAAGGGAGGGAGGCATTAAACATGCATCAAAGCATGCATAGCGAGCACATTTGGAGGTGCGGTGCAGTCGACCTTTGCACACTGCATTCTGTCAAGAGGCAATCTACCCTGTGGTTATGTACGTGGGAAGGGATATTTGTGCTCATCGCTGTGAGCAAACAACAACTTGACACTCTGCAGAGGCAGCACGACGCGCGGCCAGGGAGGAGTTTTGTTCTTTCATCTTCATACACGTCTGGCATTCTAGTAAACGTGCGTGAAATATGTCCAAAAGGTGTTTTAGTGGTTGCCTGGAGTCCATAGCGCGATCAATACATGCATGTAAACACTGCTCTTAAGTAGGGAAGGAGAAAGAAGGATTCATGTGAGAATCAGGATTCTTTGCTTCCACAATATCGTCAGGTTGACAAAAAAGGAAAATGCTCGTCACAAAGACGAAATAATGACATGGTCCTAAAGGGGGCGCTATAGAGTATTTGCCAATAATCATTTAGCATCAACTATCAACATTAGAATATATGGCGGACCTGCAGCGTAATACACGCTGGAAAAAAATAAATCACACAAAATTGCAACATTTACAGAATCTTAAAACATATAGGATCTGAACTCCAAAATGGATGTGATATCGTTTCGCGAGGTTCCTGCTGATTACTGTCACTAACTCCAAAGGAGACGAGGGAGAGGGTGACGGCCAGCCAGGGGAGACCGTTGGGTTTAACCCGGGAGAAGGGATAGGTCTCTTGAGAGCAGGGGGGCGGTCTGAGTGGCCTTGTACAAATCCTTTCTCTGTATTCATCCAGCCTCAATCTTTTGATAACCCCTCAAGTTCATTATGGGCGGCTGGAGGTGCTGGTGGGGGCTTGGACTCCTATCAAAGTGAGTCACAGCCCAGGGGGTTCGAGAGGCCGCTGTGAATAGCGTGAATGGCATAAGTTGCTATGGGTTTCAACAGCACCCCCTCTCGAAACGAGTGGCCGCACAACAGCTATCAAAGAACCGCTTTCTGCTCCGGGCATAAAGGTATCATGGAGTCATGATTAACTTTGTGCTGAGAGCCCACCTCGAAATGTGGATGAGGAGGAGGGTAAACCTGTGAGATGTGAATGTGTGTGTGTGTGTGTGTGTGTGTGTCTGTGTGTGTTTTGGGGCTTTTCCAGTGCCAGAAGAGCAGAGACGTGCTGGAAGAGGTCTTTAAAGCGTTGCCATAACAGAACACTCAACATGTCTACCAAACAAGCAGGTTGTGAGCATCCTCTGCAGTCCCCCCGTCAGTCCGTCCCCAGACCGGACGGTTTGGAGAGGGGCAGCTGGGCCGTGTGTAAATACCACTTATATCACGGGGTGGCCGGATGGGTGGGCGGGTGGGCTGGGTGATGCCCGGTCACAGTGGTCCAGATGAAACCCCCCTGATGCGCACCCACCCGCTATTTGCAGGACGTCCATTTTGAAGTTAATGAACGGACTGACGACACAGTTCAACAAAAGCAGACACTAGACAGAGCCTCCAGGATTTTGCGATGTTGCGATTTGCAACTTCAACGCAACATCAACCAATCACCGCGAATTGGGGGCGGTGTCGCAACTTTCCCGCAAATTTGACCAATCAGTGGCGGCGTCTTGAACTGACGGCGACAAACTACTACTATTCCTCGCAATGTGCTGGGTTTTTCACAGCCTGGCCTATCGAACAGCGTAACGTGTGAGACATGACATGCTGTGAATGACGAACCAAAGGGTTTGACGAGCCTGTGAGCCTGTGATAACCCTCTGAAGCAAATGCAAAACCCGATGCTTCTTGTGCGTACGTCAAGCCTCTCACGCGTATTTCATGCCCCTCATGCGCATGTTATTCCCCCCACGCATACACTATGCCCCTCACGCGTATGCCATGCCCCATGACACACTCACAGACATCATTCCAAATGCACACTCAATTCAACGCACATACGCTCTGTCAATTTGGCATTATTATGCCAACGTTGTGGGCACATATTTTGGACTTTTCCGTGTGTTTCTGTCCGTGTGCTTCTCTGTCCGTATGTGTTAGTATGCGTGTGTCTGTGTCTGTCCGTGTGTTTGTTCGGTTAGTATGCATGTGTCTCTGAGCGCGCGCGCGTGTGTGTGTGTGTGTGTGTCGGGTACCTGGGTCAAGGCTCCCGGTGGCTGCAGTCCAGCCCATGACGGGGGGGATGGCGCCCACCACCGCCCCCACCCAGGTGTTGACGATGCTGAGCCTCTTCAGGGGGGTGTAGCAGCAGGTGTACAGGAAGATGTTCAGGGCCCCCAGGAACCCCGTGAGGGGGTTGACGGCCAGCGTGAGCAGGGCCACGCCCGGCACGCCGCAGGCCAGGGCGAAGGAGACGGCGTGCAGAGGGCTGACGGGGTGAGATTATTTATTTAGCATTTTATATATGATATTTTTTATCCTAAGTTGTCTCTTATTTTACTTTGAGAGAAAGGATTGGGTTTAAAAAAGATAGATAAAAAGGAATAACAAAAACAACCCTTAATCCCTAGTGTATTTGTTTTAATTGGCTCTACTTTTAGCTATACCCTCATTTGATATCACACAATCTTCGTTTTGAAAAGCCTTGCAAATAAAGTTCATTCGTACGTGAAACAAATCAAATGCACACCTATTAAAACAAAAGCTCCCCGGCAACAGTAGGAACATCAGCTGGAAAGTCACAAGGCCTTCTGATGAATAAAGATAAGAGGATAATGGTCCACCACACACACAGACTGATACATACACATAGATGCAAAGCACACACCCACACACACCAAATCAACAACAGAGTCTTCGAGCAGAGGAGCTCAGAAGAAGCTTATCTGATAATAGTTTGTCAGGGATGAAAGTAGTGTGGTGAGACAAAGTGCACGTGCCCGTGCTTACAAGATCAAAACAGGGCACGGCGGAAACCACAGCGGCTCGCGTTTGGAGCCGGGGGAAGACTGCCCACTCATCTTCCTCCTCCTCCTCGTCTTTTATTAAAAACAGGGATGCCCAGAGTCTGGTTCAAATCCACCAGTATACGCTCACCAGTAAATTAAAGAAGAAGGAAGAGATTAAAATCTTGACCAAAGGCAGGCCCTATATTCTTCTGAAAGCAAACAGGGGGCTCTTATTTTGGCGTGCTGCCGAAACGGGGAGATTGGGGCATTAATGTGATTAGTGGTGTTATGACTGTTTAATGTGGGCTGAGGTGGGGCCGTGCAGGCTGGCTGTGGGGCTGGCTATAATCTGGCCCTGGGCTCGCCCAGGGGGGGGCTGCGAACTAGGGGAAGGGAGGGGAGTGCGTCACAGGGAACTAAAGAGTAGCTCCTGTCCTTGGCTTTTGGAGGGTGACACGGCCACGCTCTTAATGCCAGGTGGGTAATGGAAACACAAAATGGGAGCGTGATGTGGCCATCCAGGAATGTGGACCCGGGATGAGACCCGAGAGCGATGAAGGCAGCGAACTCCTCTGATGTTTAATTTGTCGGTCCTTTTGCACTTTATTTGGAGTTATTTGATGAAGCCATCGAAAGATAAAGCCTAACATGCGTTGGAGAGAAGGCACGGTGATTGGGGGGTTTGTGAACCTTTTTATTAAGGCCGTTAATGTGCACGGAGCTTGTCGAGGCTGAGAAACCGTCCCTTTTCTTAGGGCATAAGGGGAGTCGTGTGGACTGGCGCGCGCCTGTGTGTGTGTGTGTGTGTGTGTGTGTGTGTGTGTGTGTGTGTGTGTGTGTGTGTGTGTGTGTGTGTGTGTGTGTGTGTGTGTGTGTGTGTGTGTGTGTGTGTGTGTGTGTGTGTGTGTGTGTGTGTGGAGCAAAGTGAATCGCGTATATTCCGCAGCGCCACATGTCGTGCCCTCAAACTACCGCCTCGCTTCCTACCACAACACAGGCGCAGAAGATGCTACTCTGTGAGGGAAGCCGATTTGCCAGCCGCGCCTATAGCGAAAGGACACTACACAGATGGTGATGGGACGTGGAAAGAATCTGGCTATCGTTTACACATCAACCACATTGTACTGGAGCAACTGAGGCACAGTGCGTGGTTTGTTTTTCGGAATTGGCACTGGTTTATTTTCCCTGTATTTCGAGACTGGTCTTGTTCATTTCATGGCCAATAAGTTTCATTATTTATCATTTAGTCAGTTCATATCAGAAGGTTTCATTCAGAGCAAATTTCAGTGAATGCAGATAGGTCTAGGATTACAATACTTGCTCAAGGATGCCTACAGGTTAGGCAGCGGACAAGTATGGAATCGAACCCGTACCTTGCGGGTGGGTATCAAACAACCAACTACACTCTCCTACCCCCCTGCCACACTCTAATTATAAATCAAGCAGCATAATCAGGTGTCACCGGGCACCATGTCGATGGAATAAGGCCAACAACCAACAGCCTTCCTCAGACGCTGATCCGCTCACAAGAGGCAGAGAGTCCCTCAAGGACAGCAGAAGAACAGGGGGCCCCATCGTCTAGTTGGCGGTAAACACAATGGAGGGGAAGATACAGAGAATGTGTAGAATGTGCACTTCTGACGGCTTGTTTGACAAGAGAGTGCAGCAGCCCAGCTGCTCCCTGTCTGGACACAAGCTGTGTGTATGAGTGTGTGTGTGTTTATGGAACGAGAGGTCCGATAGTGAGAGCGTGAAAGAGGGCAAGAGATAAACGTGCGCGCCAAAGAGCCAGTCGAGCGCACACACACACACACCTCTCTCTGTCAACGTCGCCAGGTCAACGCACATCACTGACTGGGAGAGGCTGCGGAGGGTTCAAAGGTCGTCCAGTGTTTACAGCAGGAGAGAACACTCATGGCGGCTGACTCACAAGCACGCCTTTCAAACAGCACGTCCGTGGGGAATCCCTGAAGCTAGGTGGAGATACCCCCCCTCCCACATCACATAGAAACCTGGCCACAACATCACGTTGATTGGTGTCAGGTTTTAAGCGCATCCTCAGACAGTGGGTGGATAAACAAGATTCTGGCGGCTCTTAGTGGAACGGGCCCAGAAAAAACTGATCTTTTTAATTGTACAAATAACATTTTTAATTTACTTTTCCTTATTTTTTTCATACATTAATTGCAGCATCTCAGGCTCGGCAACTTGAGGCCGAAGTCGTGATTTCAATTAACTTGCGATTAATTGTGCAGCCCTGACTGGACCTGAGTGGAAGCTGGCTCCATGGCGGTCACACTCATTAATCCTCAATAGTGAGCTATGAGAGGGGGGGAAAGGGTTCATTCTTGTACAATTAGAAATGTTTGGACAGGCTGGGTTGCGAGAGGGTGTGCCGCCCTCCGTCAACACACCGGTTACCTTTGTCGCACCTGAATGAAATGAAACTAGAGCTGAGGAGTGTTTGTGAGCCTCTTGCCAAAGGGATGTGGTAAATTACAATACTCTGGGAGGTGTGTGTGTGTTGCGCTCTGCATGTGCATGTGCATGTGCATGCGGTTGTGCGCACATGTGTGTGCGCGTGTATATGTGCGTGTGTGCGTGCGTGTGCGCGTGTATATGTGTGTGTGTGTGTGCATGCGTGTGTGTGTGTGTGTGCGAGCATGGCAGGGTTCCACAAGGGGGGCAGGTACCTAATGAGAGTGTCTGGTAACAGAGTCATTTTCGGAAGGGAAGCGAGGGGTTTACCACTCACCAATACAGGGGTTATCTGCCTTCTCTTCTCTAACAGTGCGGCAAGATGGGACAGAACACAACCTATCCTCAAATTCATCTAGTCTTCTGGCCTCGCAGTGAGATTGTGTTACACACCTGGTGTGTGTGTGTGTGTGTGTGTGTGTGTGTGTGTGTGTGTGTGTGTGTGTGTGTGTGTGTGTGTGTGTGTGTGTGTGTGTGTGTGTGTGTGTGTGTGTGTGTGTGTGTGTGTGTGTGTGATGATTGGCATGCTATTTTGGTCCTTGGCCAGTTAAGGACCTGTTATGTCAATGGTTGCAGGGAGGAGTGTAAATAGAGCCGATAGGAGTGCTCCAGTACTGCTGTTGTTTTGAAAGTGTGTACTGATAATGTACTAATAATAATCAGGGAGGGCAGAAAAAAAAACCGGAGCCACTTAAATATCCGGTTCTGTTATAGATTAGGACTGATGTATGGAAATGAATGGCAGCGATAAGATGGGTACGATAACCATTTCGATACTTCAATAAGGGGGAATTAAAGTGCATTAGGCCACACCCCGATTGGTAGGGTAGAGAAATGGCTCAAGTTGGATAACCGTGTTGCTGCAATGCTTTTCCAACTCTCCATTCTACACCCTATCCCATCTCTGTTTTGTAATGTTGGATTTGAATATAGTCTCATTTTGCACATGCATCCATCCAGTGTCCAGAAGATGCAACAAACAATCAAAGCATGCAATACAAATTGGAGAAACAGAAAAACTGAATCTTTTGAGAGGTGAAAATGCAGTGAAGAAAAGAGGAATAGGCCTTGACGTGCAAGGGGAAAGTGCAGAGCGAGCACTTTCACTGGGTCACGCCATTCTAAAAGTTCATTCTTTAATATTATCAATTTTTATTTTAGAAATCAAAACAAATCTAACAGTGAAAAAAGTGAAACAGTACCTGATCTGTCCCCGGACGAGAGGGCGGTTCTTGGTGCGGTTCATGTTGGAGTCGAAGGGCACCTCAAAGTACTGCGGAGACAAAGGGGAACAGCTGGGTCAATGCGAGGGTCACATCCAGAAGGATAGAATGACAGACAAGACACCGGGAGACAAGAGTCAGACAATGTTGGCCCAGTAAGCACAGCGCTTTCTAAGCCACATGGCTCCACAAGCACGAAGTCGTCCTCAGACCAGATGTGGGTTAGACACAGTGATACTGACAACACATGACACATTGGATGCGTTGTTCCATTATTATCTGTTAATAAGGCCTCATGGGGCCGGACATGAGAGGGGATGCATCTTTTTTTACACACAAGCACATTAAAAAAGACAGGCTTGGAAGGCTTGCAGAGCTTAAATATGGAAAACAACGCTGAGGCTGCAGTACCACATTTTAATTCAAATTGATTTTAAATAAAGGAATGTCATGGAAACGAACAAGCCCCAATAAGGATTCGTCCATGTGGAACTGTAATACTGCACTAACCCTAACTCCTATACGCAGAGGGAGTACCTCAAGGAAAACACTCTCTCCACAGAGAACCACAGCACTCTGGAGGGCTGAAGGCAGTAAGTGCATGATGGAGGATGAAGCACAAGGTGAAAGGGTATTAGGGAAACAGTGTGTTCCGGCCTCCAAAACGATGTGAAAAACGACTTTTTTGTCCTGTTCCTTTTTTTTTTATGGTCAGGGCTGGAGGAGTACGCTTCAAAGTGGCCCCGTGAGATTGCCGATGTGTGACTAAAATGCAAACACATGGGCCGCTTAAACGCAGGAACTATACAATCTGTTGAGTGTGCAAATAGCCTTTGTGTGTGTCTGTGTGGTTGTGTGGACACACAGGGCTAATGAAGAAAACAGAAAGGGTCTCCCACACACACACACACACACACACACACACACACACACCCCCCCCCCCCAGAGGACATCAGGAACCATAACCCAAGGAATATCTCTAGGCATCGGTATTTAAGAGGGAACCATAAATACGTCCCACGTTTAACGTCTAATAAAGAGTCAAACTACTTTGCTCCTCCTCGGCACCCATCCTCCTCTTCCCCCTTCCATTTACAGCCCACTTGACAGATCAGAAAACAGCCCAAGGCTAAATAGCCACCGCGCAGACGGCGATATCTCAGCGTTAACGGCATGTGGCTGTTAACGCTGCACAAGGGCTGCAGGGGAGTCTGCGCCTAAAATGATGAAGATGGCGGCAAGTTTTTTTTAGTGTGGGAGTAAAAAGCCTGACTGTGGAAAGGATCACCGTAAACCCGCTCTCTACTGCTTCACCGATACTCTGGAAAGTACCTTCACAGTCTTGTACCGGAGAACATTTCACCTGTGATCAATGCCGAGAGGCCCTGCAGAGTGAGGCCTTGCTCGGCTCATTTCAAAGGCAGCATTTGCATGATAACAGCTCTGGAGGACCGGGTTTCCTCTTTGATAGCCCCGCCTGCGGCACTTCAAGAGGTGCAGGGGGGCGGAGGAAATATGATGTCTCTCATTTGGTTTAAGTTGCCTTCTGGGACTGAAGTGGAACTCGAATCACCCCCTCAAAAACCACCCAGTGTGAGTGCTTAAAGCTGGCGGTAGAAAAAGGGTTTTTCTCTCCCCCCGTCTCTGTCGAGGCTCCGATGGAATTCCGCCTGCGTTTCTTTTTTTTTGCATGGCCGTTGCTCTGTGGACACCGAGCCAGAGCCCTGGTTTCAGAGCCAACTAGCGGGACTCTCTAGAACTCCTGTCTCCGGGCCGGGGGCTGGGAGTGGGTGAGCTAGTGCACAGCTGTGACGGGCTGTGGGCCCCCGGAGGCCCCCTGGCCAGAGGTGTTAATTCCATTTCCTGGGTCAGGAAACGCGTCAAGGAGGTCAGGGGCCACGTGAGAGAAGTACAGTCTGTACCGACGGGGGCCCACCCTGAGGAGAGGCGGGGGCCCCGCAGCGCAGCAGGGCCCCGGTTCCGTGGGCGACCGAGGTCTCTGCCGGCCGTAGCCTGGGCGCGGCGGCCCAAAGGAGACGCATCAAAATGAAGGAATCCCCTCTCCCAATGGCGTCTTACTGACCTAATAGAGGCTACGCTGTACAGAAAGACAGAGCTCCGGGACATTTCTGGCCGGGCTTGTAAGGTGCGGGAGGGGACGTAGGGAGGGAGGGGTGGCGTGGGGGACGGCAGTTTAGGGGCCACAGCAGAGCGGAGGGGAAAAGAGGACAAGATGGAACAGTTTTATCTGAACAAAACACTCGAGACTGTTGCGGAGGCCGCTTTAATAAGCGACGGTGATGATTTTGGTTCGTATCTCGTTGTGATGCCTCGCCTCCCTCTCTCCCTCGCCCCTTCTGAGTCAGAGGGGGCTCATCTGGATCACATCAGCGGAGCGCACCGTGTCATTATTTCCGCCCAGAGCCAGCGCGTGGTGCAGCGTCAAGTCATTAAAATCAATTGGGCTGGTTTTTTTTACATTGCACTGTTGCACAGGTATGGGGGCAAGACAGCGGCCTGCCTAGCAGGTTCCACTCACAGATGAAAGGTGCTGGGTTTGATGCCCCAAGGCCCATAAACTAGCAATTGGCATCCTTGAGCATAATGACCAACCTCCACCTGCTCGTGAAAAGCCCATATCTACAAGTGGCTGTTAAATTACATTCAAATGAATAACAATATACAAGTTAATTGCAGGTAGGTCGAGAGGTGAAGGGGAGTCATACGTCATATTGCGTTTGCAAATCATTCTTGTACAACACACCTTCATTATAGTCCAATTCTGCGATTTATTAAAATCTGTCCACAGCACATTGACAGTTTCATGATATTCGTTGGATCCCCCGATACGCATATGGGGTCGCGGGAGATTACGTACTTATGATTAAAACTTGTTACAATAGAAAAGCTTGCAAAAGCCCTCTGTATACCAAGATACTGGGTAAGGACATATGGCCAAGAGCAGATGGGTGGGAATTAACTTCAACCAAATAGCCTTTGATGAAAATAAATGTATAATTATTATACATTACATTATAATTAATCACCTGGTTGATCTATGCTTGCAGATTCTTTACTTAATTGTCAAAACAGATAGTAAAGATAGTTTGCAGAGTGCAAATCAACACATACAAGTAGAGACGCACAAAATCTCACTATAATATTGATATTTTGCCATTAAACTATACAACACATGTCCCCCATGTGTTTCGGAAGCGCTAATGAGCCACAAAGGCCACATAAAGGACTTCCTTCTGGCTTTTTGTCATTTCACAGCAGAGCGCGGCTCCAATCCCACGGTGCTTTGCCAGCGATGAAACTATAATGGCAACGCTCCTGTACGTGCTTCACTGTATCATCCCCACCGAGGTGAGCTTGCTGGAGCACACTGGAAGCTCTGGCTCGCCGCTGCTGCTGCTTCCAATTATAAAACACACACACGCGCGCGTACACACACACACACACAAAAGCAACCCGTAACTGCGGGTACAATTATCCGCCAGATGATAGAACGGAAAAGCGAGGCGAGACCAAAGCAGGAGTGCAGAGGTGGAGGGGTGGTGCAGCTGCCAGGTCCTCAGGCCTATCAAAGACAGAACGTGATCCACCCCGACCAGCTACCGAGGCTCACAATTGATAACAGGCTGCAGGCCGGCGCATCCTGTCGTCGAGTGCACACCGAACGAAGACAACTTTGGGCTTTGGTATCGCATTCATTTTTTAGAACAGTATAATGGCCTTAAGCACACACACACAGACACAACCAGACACACACACACACACAACCAGACACAGACACACACACAAACACAGAGCATCTGCTCCATAGAGGGTTCTGATATTTGACACAGATGCCCACACCACACGGTCGCCTTGTGAAGTCTTTGAAGGAGTCGTTCGTTACAGAATAGCTGTAACGATCCTGTAAGTACCTCCTCAACGCCAAAATCCACATGAAGAACACCACTCAGAAATGTGTGCATCCGGTTCAGCTTTTTTTTTTTTCCTTTTTGGGAGCGGGGGAGGGGGTGTGTGGATTCAACCACACATTCGATTTTTAATGGTTTCCTAGCCGCTTCCGGTGTATCGAATGGCAGAGAGGGAGGGTTTCCAGAAATCACACACACACACACACACGACCGACGCACCCCTACAGCCTACTAATCAAACACATCAACAGGTAGGCAACTCTAGGTCGGGGGAACAAAGGGGAGAAGGGTGTGAGAGGGAAAGAGAAGAACAAAGGGGGATGCAATGACTAAACACCTGCCATATTGTGTTTACACGAGCGGCAGGTGTGTGTTTCCTGACTCAAAGCGAGCGTTGAGCATGCACACACACACAGCTGCTGCAGCTGCGAGACCTTGGCTCCAAAGGGGAACATCAGCTGGCAAGCACGTCCCGCCACGCCTCCCCTACCTCCGAGCAACCCAGGTGCAAATAAAAGGACAAAAACGTTGACATGCCAGCCGTTTGCACGCGCGGGCCTACGATTGCCGGGCGTCCTTTCTTCATGCTGCACACCATGAAAATCCGGGGAAAGCCTGCTTTCTATATCGACCATGAACTCTGCCTCTGATCGACTGCTTGGCGAAGAGCAACAGATTCACATAGATTAGGGGTTTCCGAAGTGGATTCCAAGGCGCTGGCAAAAAAAATAAAACAAAAAAAATAAAAAACGCTTTGATGAGTAAAATGGAAAAACGCAGAAATTATATAGACAACACATGCGAATGGACCAGCCCGGGACACAGAGCCAAACTGAGCCAGACTAAGGGTATTACGGGGTGACCATGAAAATAAAGTTGTTCTTACTGCAGCCATTGAAAAGCTTTTAGTGACTTATGATTCAAGTTGAATAGCCTTGGAGCGATGACAGCGACGCTGTGGACGTTTTACACATTTGGCTGGAAGATCCTGTTTACCAGATTACGGTCGTCTCAGAGTGCCCATTAACCTGAGGTAGCAACACGGCCCTAACGATCCCACTGTGAGGCGTTTAGGAGATAACGCGCTGAGCACAGCCGGAGAAGACGCGCTGCGAGAGACACGGGCGTGGGAGGATGTTTCGATTTGGACAGAATGGAACAAGGTGACTTCAAAAGATAAGACATAAAAAAAGGAGGATGGGTTGAGAGAAACATTCGGAGTATAGAGGGTGCTTAACTCCCAAGCGAAAGGCTCTGGGATTGAACACCAATGTCCACGATGTATCTGTTAGGAAACTAATGCCCAACTAATGCCCTTCCCACTCTTTAATGAGGAGTGTTACAAACTGTACGCTCCAAACTAATTTCATTATCGTTTTGATGAATGACTAAATGGCAAGTTAGAAAGATGCAACATAACTAAAATGGCAGCCGGATGTATGGGTTGAGGATGTGGTGCACGGGTAATCCATCCAGTGTAAAACCAGATTGGAACTGGTACCAATACAAAAAGAGGATACGTGTGCGTGGGAAGCCCGAGAGAGACTGTGGCAACCTCCCGGTAGAATGGCCTTTGGACAGGAGAGGACATTAATGGCCTAGACCTAGGCTGAGGTGGCAATGACAACCTCAGCATTGTCGCTCCACTCCTGCAGTCAGAGTTAGTGTCGAAGTAGTGTTTTTTTTTGTGTGATTCATCCAAACCAAACCGGGGTCTATATCATTTCTACCAGCTTCCACAGTTAAAAAAAAAACGCTGAACGAAGCAAAGCCTGCTGCCCGAGGTCCCAAGACATCCGTTGCCGAGTGCTTAACTCTCATCACAGGGGGAAATAAAAAACTATTTAATTAATTTACACCCAGGGCAGCCATAGGCTATGAGATAAAGCGGGAGACAGCGTCGGGGTCTGGAATGCGACTTGCGGGACAGCTGGCAGATGTTTCGGGAGTTTGGAGGCCGTTCTGATCCCGAGACGTGATGCAATGACAGGAGGATCACTTGGTGCGATCCGAACATGGAAACCCTTTCGGTCTGTATGCGATCAGCTGCCTGCGAGGGGGAGGAGTATTTGAGAAAGGAAGGGGGAAAAAAGACCGGCATAACCTTTGAACCACACATCTCTTCCCCAGCTGCAAGGCCCATTTTAGAGGCACTGCAATGGCAACACATGCATGTAGTGGAACCATTTTATATGTAGCCTGGGAGCCCCCCAAGCAGATGTAGCCGGCCAAGACACTAACGACGTGCTCGGCCAAATCCCTCACACAGGTGCAATGTACTTTTAGCCGTGCAGTCATTGTGCGTCTCGTTTGGGTTTTCCTTCGGCACCACGGCCCCGAGACTGCATTACTTTGTCTGGCCGACAGAGTGGGTCACATCTCCCTCTTGGTTGTGCATGTAAAACTATATACCCCCCTTCCCCATCACACACACACACACACACACAAACACACACTCCAATCCCTCTCTTTATATGGCTGTTTAAAGCTGTTGGCAGACGTTCAGCTGGCATCGCCTGGTCCGTGATTAATGGCCCGAGTGTGGGACAGTGAAGTGCTAAACTGTCCTCATGTTAATCAGCCAATTAATGCTGAGCAGAGCAGCATTACCTCTGCCCTGCTGATAATCAGTCCCTTCGGCTGCCACGGCCGAGCCAAGCCAGGCCTGCAGGGCAGAGGCAGCCCGGGCCCCCGCACTGACCCACAAAGAGGTAAGAGGGGACAGCGTAGTCGGAGAAGACAAAACTGGAGCTGAAATGCTGGGTTTACTTCACCTAAAAGCGGAGGGTTTTAGTGCGGGTGGTCTCATTGAACAAAGCATAAGTGGCTGTATACTATTTTTCCGTCTATGGATTTTCAGGACATTCTACAGAGATGAACGTCGTCTATTTCAATGCGACGCTCGTGACGGTGTGCTGAGCTGCTCCGGTGGAAGCAGTGTCTCGTAGGTGATTATCTGTCATAAACAATCACGACTCTCATCCGTTTTTGCAGCGTCGTCGGGCAGGAAGCGCCGCCTCCCGACTGTGAAAGGAGTTTTGGGTTACACGGTGGAACTCGCCACGCCGCGCTCATCGAATGATGATTATGACTGCAAATCTCCGGCACGGCCCTGGGAAGGAGGTCAGTTGGCAACGGTTGCATCTGGTCTTGTTTATTTTGCATGATATTAATAATATTCCTGTCAGAATATGAATTCTTCCCTTGAACCCTTTGTAACTTTTTACATTAAAGGCTTTGAGACATTCGAAAAAGAAAAACAATTACCGGCGACTACAGGGAAGTGGTGAGGTGCCGTCTGCCGCGCAACTAAATGAAACATTATGAACCACCCACCAACTAAGGCCGACCTAACCAGAAAACTAAACACACAGCTCTCTGGCCGACATGCTCGTTTTCACCCATCTGTAAACACCTTTGATTGAGCTAATACGAAAAATCCCTTTGTTCTGGTCGGCCGGCTATGTCTTTCCTCCGATTAAGTTAACATTCTGACTAAGCCAAGGGCATTTTACTGTCGTTTCCCGGGCCGGTCTCCATGTAGCACCACGTTGGAAGGGAGGGTGGGTGGGTGTGATGTGAGCAGCCAAGGCCTGGCTGTGCCGGTCCATGCCGTGTGTGGTCAAGACACTTGTTTAAAAAGCAAAATATAAACAGCCTCTTTCCGCTGTCATTGGGCATTTGGAAAGTGACCCCGGTTGGTGTGAGTGACATGGCATGCCTTTGGAAAAGGCCTCTCAACGGTCGGAGCCGCTGCGGTTGAAAAGGAGTCCTGTGCATGACTGCGTGTGTATGTTGGAGAGAATGCGAGTGTTTAGATTATTCTTCCCCAGCTGTGTCTAACCGCAGGCCCCGACTGTGCTGCGTCTGTGTGTGAGTGTGTGTGTATAGAGATGGCGGGGGTACAGACAGACAGACAGTCTGCATCTCGAGTATAGCCGGCCATTAAAACGCGGCACAGCGGTGGAATATACGCCAGGGCCCTCCTTACGGGCTGACAGCAGTTATCAGCACCTCTGGTGGGGCTTGTGTCCAGGCCCTAGGCTCTGGTGACCCGTGGCTAAATCCACTCCGTCGGTCTGGACAGACACATCCATCATTTCATCAGGTCCTTCAAAGCATGATCAAGGCGAACAAGGGAGGGGGAGGGACCGAAACCCTGCAGATACCCCGATTCTCACACCTTTGTCCTCTACACTGTTTAGTCTCTGAAGGCATTCAAGCAGCCGACATCAGAAACACTTTACATAGCGAGTTCCCAACGCCGCCGGGTCGGGCAGTGTGAAGATAGACTTAATGCATTGTCTGTGTGGTGAAACAGACCAACAGCATGGAGCACACAAGTCTCCCCCTCCTTTTCTGTACATGTTGTGCTCAACTTCTACATGCATTCCATAATAAGCTTTCACTTCTCTGTTTTCGCTGCAGTTATGCAGAAGAAACACCCAGAAGAATGTTTTTCAGTCTTATTCCTGGACGGTCTCTGGCGCGCCGTTGGACCGTGGACGTGCCGGGACACGGGTCGCGGGGCCCGCGTCTATCATCCTCCTGAGAGCGGAGCGCTTTCGCTGCAGTGGAGGCCCGACCCGCTGTGTGTACATTCCTCAATCAGGCTAACCTTTCTTCTACCGGCCCGCCTTCTGTGTGCCTGCATGTCGTGCAAAAGTAAACATCTGATAGCGGTTATGGCAGGAGGGTCGTGCGGCTCTCCAAGAGGAGGCAGCCTTTGGGATAAAGCTGGTGGGGGGAGGGGGGGCATGACTCAACTACAAGTAAACAAAGAAAATGTTGGGCGACGTTTTCGTGAAGATCTGTTAAAAGGTTGATTTCATGATATTTTTGTTCAAATTTAGGTTGAACCATTTTTGTGTTTCAATGAAACTTCAAAGGCTTCAATTGGTTCATCAGGGAGGGGGTGAGGGGTAGGGCTCGAAATGTGGGAGGAACTGAAGAATGTTCGAACAGCATTATAATTTGATACTAGCAAAAATATTGTTTTTCAGCCACATAAGGACAAAAAGAAAACTCATATTGTTGGCCCACTTGCTTATTGTATTAGTTGCACCATTGTGTGTGCACATGGGTTACCAAGTTTGCCAAACACAAAAAAAGGACCAAAGCAGAGAGCATAGAAAAGTGATTAAAATTGTGTCCGGGGGGTTTGACCCTTCCTTGCTTGCTTCGCTGGGAGGGAGGAGAGAACACAGTCCCTGTCAGCGTCTGTCCTCCTCCATGCTTACCCCATCCTCCACACCTCCCGCCCTCACCCTCTCCCAGCCCTCCCCTGTCCCCTCAAGCATGAAGGCAGACGGTTAGCACCTCGTCGGGTCTCAGAAGTGACTTGTCAGCCCTCTGTCCCCCTGAGCAGGCGGGGGCTGAAATGCTTTCTGTCAGGACATGGCATGACACAGCTTCCAGTGCGCTTGGGCATGAGATAACCCTGTCAGTCTGGAGAGGTTACTGACCATTTTCATACTTTTTGTTTATTTAAATCAATGTTGGCTATTGGAAAATACACGATTCAGGAGCTTCACAACAGACTTAGCGTGTGCACTCAATGGGCACTAAGAGCCTTAATGATCAATTAATATATATGGATGGATGGTGGAGATAAAGTCATAAATGTTGTAGCTTGTGTTACATGGTATAAAGAAAAATTAGCCTAGCCAACGAGGAAAGCGTGTTGAATAGAGTACCAGATATTCTTTAAAAGCAAATTGCAGGTATACCTAAAGAAAGAAACAGATCCCGTGTAAACACTGAATTGACATAGCTGGTCCTACATGGAATACCAAAGGAGGCCTTTCTAAATTGAGAACACGCATTATCACTGCACGCTCATGGAACAAAAGTTGGCTACAAATGACAGGGTTGAACATGGCCAGTAAAAAGTGATGGTTACTGCCTTTTTTTCTTGAATGAATGAGTAATCTGGATCCAACAAGGCTTTAGGTTCTTGGTTTTATCTGCGTGTGATCAGGGACGTTGCATTTGATGGGTGTAGGTAGTAAGACAATGAATGGAGAACCGTTTGCAACGGAGTAGGACAGATTGATGCCACGGCAGCTCTTTCATCACCCGCCAAAATAAAAGATCAGGGGAGTCATGGAGAAAAAAAGAAAAGAAAAAAGCTGCGTATGTTAAGCCCCTGTCTTAGTCAATATGTACAAATACCAAGGGCCTCATAACTGACGTAAAAACCCACTTGAGCCCAGGAGCCACACCTCTTAAGTGATTTTTTTCCTGGTTGATAGAATGTGACGAGGTATCAAAGAACAAGCTTGCAGGTGAGCCATTGAATTAGAAATATTTTTTGTAGAAGGCAAACACATAGGCAAACATACACTTGTATGATTGGCATTGAATATTTTTACATTTCATGTAGACTTCAACTTATATGATTCATAATTCAACAGGGGTCTGGTTCTAGTCATTTGACACGTGCACACATTCTCTACGGCCTGTCATGTGAACAGTAATTAGTGGCAAACACAAAACGGCAAGTGACGGATTGTCTGCATCTAACACAGCTGCGGCGACAAAAGACTATAACTTCAACCACTGGAGTGACTTAAAGGAAGGCTTGAGGATGACAGCCACAACCACACCCAAACTAACAGGTAGGTGCGTTTGTAGGTGTGTGTGTGTGAGATTGATGGTTACGCAAGAGAACCAAATATAGTTAGCCAGTCAAAAACTCAGTGAGAGCGACCGTAGGTGTTCATAAGGAACAACAATAAGCATTTCTGGTAGACGGGGAAGTATACTTTGTAAAATAGGGGGGTTCAAATCTACAAGGCAAAATCTATTACCCCAAAAAATAAACCGTGAAAGGAACATAATAAAAATGTTCACAATTGCAGACATGTGGCACAAATAAATGTGCCACAATGTATATTTGGAGGCGATGAAATGAAGGATGTGCCATTTCAACAACAGTTATTGACATTCCAAATAATAGATGCAATTAGGAACAGGGGCTGATATTAATGTTGCCAGGTGCAAGGTAATGACAACCGTCTGAAGAGAGGGAAATCAAACCAGCCCTTTGTTGTACTATGAGGAATAATGGCCGGATTGGTTTGTGACAAAAAAAAAAGATTATTAACATACCGTACACTGAAAAACCATGCGAGGAAAAGTTTGGAGATTGGAGAAGTTCCAGTTTTAACAAAATGGGTGGAAAAAGATATACTATGGTGCTCTTGATACTATTAGAAAACCTATTAGGGTAATATATGGCTTGAAGCGTTTGCACACAAGGCAATGTGCCAAGGCTGATGTCAACAACAGCATAGATTGATTCTTCTCATTTACAGAGCTACGTTCCAAAAATAAATTACCATCTGCCCAACCAGGGAAAAAAAACAGGCCAGATAAACGGCTTTGTTTCAAACGAACCGAGCAGTGCTTGTACATCACACTAGTTAAACTATACCCCCGAGAATATGTCAAAGAGAGTTTTAGGCGCCACAAGCAGCCGTCCGGACAGGCTTAGGGACAGGCTTTTTTCCATGCTGGAAGCCATCTTGTTTCCCCCCAAGAGCAAAGCCGTTGCCCCCCAAAAGATTCTGGGCTGAAAATAAATTAGCATGCAATGTTAGCTTGCGGGCACTCCATAAACAGGGCTGCTTTTGTTAATTATCCACGCATCCCAGCATTAAATGGAGTGTTCTTGCTAGCCTTTGGCTGCGTTACCTTTCAATGGAGAGGGCAAGCTAGAGATTTGGGGTGGGAAAAAGAAATACATGGCCTACATAGAAACCCCTTTCTATTCTGAAACACCGTCATCGATCTTGCTAACTTGATAGTGTCCCACTAGTTTGGTCTTTCTGGGCGCTTGGCTTCTGAGAGTTAACAATGGTTTAGGGTTTTGTACCAACTCAATTGTTAAACTCTCTCACTCTGAAGTATCCGTGCATAATTGCAAGGGAAAGCCATTGCGATAATACGGCAAGCAATTATACCAGAGTCAATCAATGCATTACCAACCCTCAATTCATTCCATTCGAATAACAAATAAACAGAATAACTTGTTTTGGGAAATCAAACATTGTTTCACATTAATCATATTAATAAAAGCTCCATTATGGCCAGGTCATCCTTGCAAAAGACATCCGGAATCTCAATGTGTTCCAAGTGGATAAATAAATGATATGCCTATTTCTATCAAGGAAACTGCATGCTGGCATGTTTCCGCGATCCTATCTCAGCAGAAATGCTTTCCTCTGCCAACCATTGGCACATCCGTTTTGAGCCTTCAGTAAACGTAGGATTGAATTTTAAGGTTAGTTGGCTATTTATAATACTTTTGGGGAGCAGCATAGGCCTACAGAGAGCAGTTATTCATGTGAATATGCTTCTTTACAAATAGACACGTCATGCAGAACAATAACAAACAAGGACGATGGGAATCGTCAAACTACACTAGCAGTTACAATTGCAACATAAGCAAGTCCTCTTCACAGAAAAGGTTCACCGTGAGGAATAAGGAAGCAACATAATTTGCTCAAAAGGTTACCAAAGGCGCAGTTTTAGAAATGTGGAAACAAATTTAAGTCCTGATCGCACATCAACAGGGAACTGTGAAGCACTGCTTCATGAGCGGATTGAGAAACACAATCACAGTTCACATGCTCCTTTCCCACGTTTATTCACACACAGAAACTGAGGTGATCAGCGGAACTAATACTGATCTTCTTCTTGTGTTTTTCAGATATATACCACATCCTCCTAAAAACATCACGAGGCTTAACAGAAAATGATCATCCTTTCAGAGAATTGTACGCAAGCACCCGCCGTTGACAAACTTGTTGAGTGGAAGTCTGCTCCCCTCACCCCTTCTCCTGCTCAGGTCTCAGCAGTGTCTCTCACTCATCTCCCCTGGCTATGAAGCCTGTAATCACAGTGCTTTGTTGAGGCCTGGAGGCAGAGCTGAGGAGCTGAGGACCTGTGGGCAAGCAGATCCACCTGCCTGTCACTCACTCCCAGGCTTTTTTCTTCCCCCTTCGCCGACTGTTGTGGCGACGAGTGGTGCAGGCGCGTTTGCTGTAAACATGCGGCTGCGTTGAAGGCACGGTATGAAACCTTGCGTGTAAGATGCGGTTTTCGTTTGCAACGGCAGACACAGCAGAAATATAACGATGCATTGCGTAACGTGTAGTCGCCGTTGACTAATCTTTTCCATTTGTAGCCCTTAAAGCCATTAACTTTTAATTATTATTTGACATGCTTTCTTACCTAGCCAAACAACCAGACATGGCTTGTTTACTGGCAAAAGTGGAACCTTCTGTATCCAAGGGAATTACAGTGATAACAAAAAACACATTATATACTGTTTATTTTACAAGCAGAAGGAGCTTTATACATTTATTTTTCGGGCGATCATACAATAGCTGCAATACTGCTTGACCGTTTAAACTAGGAGAAAGCCATTCCCCGCGCAGCAGGAGTTCCAATGTGTACAGTTTGACACGGCACCCCGCAGTGCGACACAAAAGGATTTAAGGGTGATTAAATATTTAACAGGGCTGTCTGCTTAAATATTCATTTTAATCCAAATGGCAAATGAAAGACAACCATCAAGCCATCACACTAGACGATTACACAGATCTTTCCATCCATTCTCCTTGGAGAATAGACCGCATGGAGGAAAAAATGCACTCCATGGCAAAGGGTAATTTCGGCTCTATTGTTTTAAGAGAGGTGCTGGTAAACAACATCTGAGGAATAGCATCTGTTCCGACAGAAGGATAAAGAGTTTGTTAAATCTGTCCTTTGTTCACGGTTCTAATCAGTTTGTAAAAAAACAGATTAGAACTGCCGATCAAAATAATTGGCGGTTCTATAAAACAAAGAACTGATCAAAAAATAACAAAAGCATCCGAAGGAACAAACTGTGGCGAAGACAAACCACGTCTAAAGTGGTTGAGGCAGTAACCTAATTATTTACCAAGTTGTATTAAATTGGTGCATTTTCGTGGCAGAGGGTGCTTGTGTTTTAGTGAAGGCTAGACTCCAACATAAAAGTAAGTAAAAGTGTACCATTGGTGAATATCATTTAATGTTCAATATACAAACAATGAACGACAATGAAGTGTACGCTATTTATTATTTCTATCATTTAGGTAGCAGTTGTAGTGACTTTTATTTGCCATTCCAAAACATGGTGGTCTTCTCACGTTCTAGCACAGCTAAGAGGCCGACATGAACAAAGTGATGTCATGGACTCTTGGATATTAGCATTTCAAATATAAAGGAAACCAATGTAACAAAACTCTTGAATACTGAATTGTAAGTTGAATGTCAAGGTGCAGAACCTATTGCTGGATCCTTAAATTATTTGGGTCAGCCATACATTAACAGTTCAATCACTTGTTCAACACGGGTAAACTAAGGTCATTAATTATTCGGCTTGTATTCGTCGAGCTCGACCAAGCAGCTGCAAAACGGGATCTTTGCAAGAAGAAAGGAAAAGCAGGCTATGTGGGGTATCCAAAACGACAAGAAGAGGAGTCAAATTCCTGAAAATTGTTCTGACAGCCTTGAAGGTTTGGGCTCTGGGTGTGCAGACAGTGGAGCCTGGGGGGGAATAACTCAGTAGGTGGCTAGCGCCTCTTTCCCTGTTAATGAAACACTACACCCTGCCTTGTGTGCGTTTAAAACAAACGTGGAGGTCTCCAAGTTTATGTTCATACACAGTCACTGCAGTCAAGGACGCTTGTAGTACAATATGAAGACTATTTGGTGTAATGGTGCATATATGTATCCCGAAGAAACTTTAGGTGTAATATTTTGGTCTTTGATCAAAGCCAAGGCACCCTGAGCAATTGGTGTCATTTTAGAAGAGACTCCAATACATTTGATCGGATCATGTTGAACCGATGAAGCCCACACATGTGTGAAATATGTAAAGGCGCAAGCTTTTATGTTCAATGTTTGACTCTCCGTCACATTACTATACATTTTATTGTAATTTCTAAGTATAGCTAGAAAATGTTAATGGTCCCCTTAAACATTATCGGTATTTCACATTCATACCAATAAAAGTACTTTATCTGATTTTTCTTGGTGCCCATTCCAACTGGCAGATCACCAATTTAAACATTAACACGATTGGAAGAAATTAATTAAGTGATTGACTCGTGTCACTGTGAATAAATCGATAGTTTGGATGAAATATTTTTCAACCAACATTGAGAAGTCATTGGGATCTCGCAGCACGTCTAGATACTGGAGAAGAGTGAAACTAAAGGTTGGTATCAACAACTATTAAAATGTGTATGTTTCTAATTTCTTTGGTTTTGCTGTTCCATTCTTCATTGAAGCCACACGTTGCATTGGATATCTTTCTCAAACTGAGCTTGCTTTACACGCAGGATCACGGATACGTGACAGATTAAGAATTGAGTCATCTTGACTACAAAGTGATCGACATTATCAAGAGAACACTTTGTTTGCATTACTATGGAAAAACTCCATAGCATTTAACCCAAACTAAACAGAACCAGCTTAGTAGCCCAAAATATTGAATAAAAATGTGAAAGTCGTAATCATGATAAAATGTTGAGCCGTCGTGTCTTTCAAAAATAATTTCAACCCTTTTCTCCTTTCACGTCCTGTCAAACCCTTGTGCACTGCAAATAACTTGCAGAGGGACACAGAAGAAAGGCAAGAAAGTAAATAATGCATGCCTACACAGGACCAAAAGGGTGTACGCTACGAGTGCTGTGGTGGATGGGATGGGGGGGCTTGCTTGTGTGTGCGTGCCAGCCTCAGACAGCTCTCGGCAGGAGATGGCAGACAAAAAGGAAGATTCGCCACCGTGGACGTGAAAGCAGAAATGACACGAGACATTCGGGCAAACAAGCCGCCTTCTGTTTATCCAAACAAACACACACGTGTCGACGCGGTGTGACTTACACCGTGGTCCCTGTCAAAACAGTGTGGCGATCTTGTTTTGACAGTCAAACGACCATATCGGGTCTCAGTCACACTGGTGGGGGGGCGGGAGCCTCGGGTTACCAGTGTTATAGGTTGCAGCTTGAAACTCTCTTCAGATACAATTATCCAATTAGTGGAAATTGTGGCCCCAGACGGGAGGGTGATGACGGTTAGAACACCCTGGGAGATGGTGACGGCTGTGCGCCAAAGGGGCTTTTGGAGGACTGAATCACCTCCTGGACATTCCCAAATAATTCCACCTTCTAATTCTTACCCGTTGGGTCCACAGAGGGACAAGACAGAGGAAAACACCCGATGATGTCCACTGTCCCACCACCTCCCCCGTGGTCATTGTTCCGAGAGGGATATATTCTACCGAAGATAAGTCATTCCCACTTGCGGATGAAGCTTTTAATTAGGTATTTCTACAGTGTCCAGTCTACACCATGTAGATTTGTAACTCTTTACGGGTTATTTTTTTGAGTTTACTCCTGCTGGCTGAGTTGTGTTTGCTTTTAATAGCCAATTACACGCTCCCAGATTTCCGCCTCCAACATGATTGTTTGAAACAATGATGCAAGAAAGTGAAACGAACATTCATCCAGATTTGAGCTCGTCTATCATCGGACTTATAAATATATGTAAAGTCAGATTTGAGAGACTACCTCAACTATAATGTACATCCAAGCAGAGAACCTGACACATGCAATCTGACTTTCATCAAAGCTCACAAAATAGTTTATAGGCCTAAAAAGGGTTTGATATGAACAATAAATGGCATGTGACGGAAACGAAGTACTAGAAATCACAGTCTATTCCGATGACCTCTTTACGTGACTCTGGGTACTTAATAGCTCTTGCAAATCCGGTAACCACTTTGCTGCATGTGTAGACACTGCCCTGCAGGACAAAGAACAGTCTTGGGGATTTGACAGCCCGACTAAAGGTCCTGTTGCTACTTCCCAAAGCGAGAGCATTTATCTCCCACCTAAACCTATTTGCCCTTCCCCTTGAGGTAATTTGACAGGTGTGTGGTCACATAACTACACACGCCTCTGTCCCTTTAGATTCTAAACACTGAAGTAAATGTTGCAGCACTTTACTCATCGTAAAAAGCCCTAATAAACGTCCTTGGGAGGACAACGGGAAGCTCCTACGGCTTTTAATGCTGTTTTATGTCGTCATTTATGTTGCTCCAAAAAGTAGCCAAAGAAAGATATATTAGAAACTTTTTTCTGTCTAGATCTATACACAAGATGCCGTGTTCCCATAATACAATTCCAGTACAACGAAAAGCAAAATGAAATGCAGTTTTACAGATAACTTGTACTGATGATTTCAAAGAGAAGTTTCACATGACGTTATTATAGTAAATTATTAGACATTATCATAAATAAAAACTAGGAGGGAACCATACATTTTATATTTGACCATTTTATATTTCCCTCAAAAGTTGGCCACATTTGACTAGTTAGCCAAGAAATCCTAGTCAATCGAAACTCAAAACAGAGGTCTGCAAAGATGAGATCTGTACAACTGATAGACTGTTAGTAGAGAGGAACACCCCAAGCAATAGGAAGTGTTTTCCCGTCGGATCTTCCCCTTGCTTTGATTTGTTTGTACAGTTGTTTGATCAGTCCAATAGTAAAAAGCCCCTTTGCGATTCTGCGGTAATTCCCACCCACCCCCCAGATGAAAGAGTGGACACGGATGAAGGGGAGCGAGGGGAGGAAAAGCTGGAACCGGATCTATAAGCTGTTCTTCACCTCAACTTCCTAATTCACCTCAGCAGTGTCGAGATCAATGACATACAGGTGAGGGTGTGTCTCTGGGGAGGAGACAAAGGGAGTGACAGATGATCATAGTGTGTCGCCACGGCGGCAAGGACAACAGGTGATTATGTGTCACACACGTCCCCCGCCCGTTGGTGTTGTTGTTTTCGTCATTGGTAAATACAAGAAGGGGATTGTTACATGCAGTTGCACCAGCAGTGCATAATGTTTCAAAACCTCAAGGCGGCATTTCAAAGTCGTAATATTATTTTATGGTCTCAGTTTGAATCAGTGCCTGTCTGGAGGAGGAGAGGAAACATGAAGTTATATTATATCTTAGCCCGGGGCTGCGGGAGGAAATACTGACTGACAGGGCTTCAGATTCTGGCCTGCCCACAAATAAAGACTCAAGCTAGGAGGGCTAGATGCCAGCTCTCGGGGCTCTTCGAGTGTGAAGTCATCGGGGGTTGTTAAGTTCAGGGGCGAGCAGGTGACCAGGTATTATTACCTCATGGCGAAAAAAGATATTTGCACACCTGTTCTCGTGCAAAGTGAAGGTACACAAGAGGCGAAACAGTATCACCCTTACGCTAACAAGACGAGACAATGCAAACCGCAGGAGATGAATTATACACGATACAAACACGGCCCTTTGAAGAAGAAAATGAACGCTCCTCAAACATTTGCACATGCGTGTTCATAGATGCCCCCACTTAAAAGTGATACACGACGGGGGAAATTACTAACTTAGTGATTGTACGGCGGCGGCAAACAACAGGGATGCCTCCTGGGATAAATTGAATGTTTGGTTGACCTCGTCAAGAAGGGTTGTTTCAGTTGCGAGCGAGGCGGGCGGGGCCTGAAGCTAGGGCATGCTGCAGTGGTCTGCATCTCCTCTGCACCTCGGGGAAGGAACCTGCAGTGTAATCAGGTCTCTCTGGGCAAATTACAGGCTGAGCATGCCACTGAGTGGAGTTCAATCCAGGGGCTGAGGGAGAGGTCACCCATTAAAACTAATATTCTTAAGTCACTGAGTGCATTCCTGTGCACAACGTCACCGCCGTGCAACAACGGCGGCGGCCCTAATCATGACAGGCATTTAAAGTCTCCCGACGCCAAGACTCAAAAGGTTATAGTTAACAAAGAAAATGATTCCAGGCAGGGACGTAATAACAGCTTTACTGTCTCCTCTTGATGCATATTTGAGATGCTCGGTAAAGGAGGAATGCAAGGCAAAGGTCAAACAAAGGGCTTTTCTGGCTCCTGCATTATTGTCTAGGTCTATACAGTTACATAACTATGTGGGCGGGGCTACAGTCCAATAACATACAGTACCGGCCTTGTACAGAAGACACAATCCCATTTGGCATAAATAAATGCCACACATAAGAATGTGTATTTTTTGCCCTTTGCTTGAAGACTTTAATGACCAATCTAAATGCATATATTGATGCATAGCATCAACTACATTTTTGTCATTGTTCAATAACCTGAAAGATGATTGACATTTAGATATTCATCAAATCTTTCAACTATTTTCAATGTCGAAAGGGGTGGCATGTACAGAAAGTCCCCCACAATGTCCAGTGTCATCCAACAAAAAGAAAAACCTTAAACTGTACGCATTATAAAATATTTGTGTAAAGTACAAACGTCCTTGTTGATAGGAAAAATCCAAAAGTCTGAGGGATACGATGCATAAAACTATCCTTTTCAATTTATCTTTAAAGTCAAATAATAAGAATAAAGCCAAAAGTGTCTACAGGACATAGGAACTCATACATCCAACAAATATAATATAGAAAAAATTCCCATGTAAGCTACTACTCTGTTTGAAGACATTAACCAAGAATTAAAACACTGCAAAAAAAAACTTAAATAGATCTAATCGAATTAATACATTAGATTAGACAGCGGTTGTAGCAGATCTACGATGATAATAATTGTATTATTGACTGTTAATGCAATATTTGTCCTTTAAGACCCGTTTTATTTTTAACTGGAAATCTATTTGGTAAAGCATCCATTTTTTGGCAGAGCAATTCAAGCAAAGTGTGCAACCTTGATAATGATATTATAGAACTTCATAACTTCTACCACGCACTCAAGGTATTGCATAACGGCTAATAACAGAGCATGTCATACCTCATTATGTCTGAGTAGGCCCTATTTGTTGCACTGATAAACACAATTTATCATGGAAGAAGTGACAGTAAGGGGCATCCATCCTTCAGCCCATTAAAGAATGGCACTTAGCATAGTGTTCTATAAATAATGGGATTCAACATTAAATAAATAATGCCTCGCTGGCTAAAAGATATTCAAAGCAATAATGGAGTGGCTGGAACAACACAAAATAATTCTTTGCATTCCCAATCCAAGTTCCCATCTTGTGCGCAAATTTGACCAATCCTGCACAAGAGAATTATATAAAATGGACAATCCAAGTAACGGCATTAACTAATGACAAGATACAATTCAACTGGTGTGCAGATGAATGGGGAACCTTAAGGAGTCAGCATCAATGCAAGAATCGACATAAACGCACTGAGATGAGAGTTGGGGAGGTAACTGACCTGGTTGATGGAGTTGGCAGAACAGGAGGCTAGACCAGTTCCCAGACAAGCAAGGGCGAACATCCCCGGGTCAAAGGGTACAGGTGCCATTGCGAAGCCAGCTGCAGCTGTCACCACCACCAGGGCTGAAACCATGTAGCATGTGGATTAAAATGATGCATTGCATAAAAATGAAAACGTTTAACTCTATACGATCCTATCCGTGATTTGAAAACTACATTGTGCTATGATGTGGGATATGCAAGAAGTTTCATTCTTCAGTACACCACTGTGCATTACCCAAAGCAATGCAAATGTCATTGAGTAAAATACTGTGGGCAATGATTGTCTAGAGCAGTGTTTCTCAACTGGTGGGTTGCAGACTTGTTCTGAATCGGCCACTGTAAAAAAAGAAATCTGTAACTAAAAATATATTTTTCCCACAAAAAATGTTTGTTTAATAAAGGTCATGATGACATTGGGTATGTGTGTTTACTAGCCCTTTTTTGAGAAATAAATTTGCTTTGTTGCAATTTAGAAAACTGTCGTGACTTAGGCTACGTTTACATGATGAGGGTCTGAACAGAAGACGCAAAAGTGGCGTCGCGTCTTCACTTTTTATTCTGCGTTTAGACAAGCGTTTTCGTGAGGAAATCTGCGTGCATACGGTGACGCAAAAGTGTGTGGATTTCGTTTGGGTATGCCTGTCAGGCGGATAAGTGGTGCTGTGATACACCATCACACAACACCACCATGTCTAAGCGCATGCGTAGAATCTTCCTTCTTCTCTTATCTGTGCCGCGAAAACCAAAACATAATTACAGATCCTTCTCTGTTCAGTAATACTATCTGTACATATCCTGTACATTTCGTGGAAAGACTCCTGTAAGTTTATTAGAGTAGCCTATCTCAACTATAACAGCATTTCATATTAATTACATCGTTTGCTACGTTACCAACGTTATCTATGCTGGAATGTTCAATATGAATAACGTTGAGTTCATAAGGGCTAACGTTATCTTTTCTGAGTTAACAATCATTTTTGGCAGGTGTTTTTGAGCACAGTATACATTGCTAAACTTTGGTAAAACGGTCGCCCGACCGTCTCCTCTGTGCCAAATATCCCGCTGCTTCGGGTTATCCTTTGATAGGCGCGTTGAGAGGAGGAGCGGGGGCGAATCAGCTGTTTACAAGTGTACCCGCGCACCACTGGCATGAATGCGCGCTTGTCTCTGTGTGTCCGTGCTCGTGTGCGTATGTGAACGAGAATGTAAGGGAGAAAGAGTGCTATGAGGAGATGAATGAACGGAACGATGTTTATCTTTATAAATCGCAAAAAAAAAGAATTTGTCAATTTGGTGTTGATTCTGTGGCGCTGCGCCGCACATTGGTCAATGTATGGGAAACACTGGAAGCCTTACCCCTAGACCACTCCTCCATAAGGACATGTATCTGAATGCATGCACTTTGGATAAAAGCCTCTTCTGTATGACCATAGTATTTGAAGCACTGTACCTGTTAGTCTGCTCTTGGCTAGCCTGGCATAGACACCCGGTAGCTCGGATACGTCGACCTTGAGCTCCTTCCACTGTCGGTCCAGACGGGCCTCTCTGGCCTCATCTGTCTCCACGTGCAAATGTGGCGTCTCATCCGATGTCTCCCTCCCCTTCTTCAGTAAGGTCGTTTCAGCCGAGGGCAGTGCATTAGATATTACCGGCAATACCACTTCCTCACTGGTGACATCATCTGGTTGAGGCATAATGTCTGCTGGGTGCGGGGGATAGATAGCCTGTACATGCTGCACCCGTTGGACCACACTGTCGTCCCTCTCATCCAAAACTGGGATGGCAGGCGTCTGTTTAGGGACGGCTCGCTGATGGAGCTCGCTGCTGCCCTTTGTAACATACTGAAAAATGTAAAATAAACAAAGTTGGAGCAAAATCATAATTGTCAATTTCAAGTTCTCGTATGAAGTCAACCTCCAAAAACATGTTAGAAAATTATAAACTAAAACAGTCTAATTTCCTGTCTTAAATAGTAAGTTTGGTTTAAAACTATTAAGAGATGCAGACTAGAAATCCTTGCATAAAATGACATTTAAACAAATGTGGATGCACCTCTATCAACAACCTACCTGGCGTTTTAGGAAATGCAGCTGCTGGTATGTTATCCAATTCGATGGGTCTTTCCTATATAAATGAATAAGGCTGCGAGCAGTCTGATAATTGATGGAAGCATTTCCTAATAACTTCTGGCTCACACTTGCACCGACCAGACCTAGAAATAGAGGACACTTTGTTATTGTCACCATGCAAGCTCTCGCTGGGACGTACATTCTACACCAACCATGACAATTAGATAACTTATTTCCCAATGCTGTGTCAGTGCTGTTGACTATCTAAAACCAAGCACTGTGCCAACAAGAACGTTCAAGGGTGTATGGGTTTGTTAAATACATTAAAAACGGGTTATCAACATTTTCAAATTAGTCCACATTTACATCGCGGATAGTGCCTATAAACGGTTTATTACGGAATCATAATAGCAGGGTCACATAAGGTCAACATCCGACCAGTTATGCCACCTTATAGACGAGAGCTAGTAATGTGTGCTATCGTGGCTAGCCTAGGTATTCGCTTCCAGGGTTACATTTAGCAAATTATCATGAGGATACCATTTCACATGCAACGCAGCAAGAACAATCCGCAAATATATTGTATTTATTCACCTGACAGTCTGGTACATGGTGTTTTAAACATGTTCTCAAAGCATAGAGCCGGTTCGCGTTATGTCCTTTTCACATGCAGCGCGCCGCCATTGTGACCTACTGAGGGAGAGAATCACTTCCGCTGTCAAGCCGTTGTGCAACGTGCGCATGCTCGCGCCCGGGCACATGTGTGTTGCATTTATAACCTGGACCCTGAACCCAACGTTACATACAAAAGTAAAATATTTTTTGTGAATACAATAAAGATCCGGATTTTCAATATTTTTATTATAAAATTGGATAGACAAAATATGGATACATTCAAAATAGTTTAGTAGTGCGTGTGATTCGAGATTCACTGTAATAGATATCTTTGTGGAACTTAAATGTAAGTATCATACTGAATATAAACCCATAACCGTTCAGTTGTGCATGCTGTGTTGTTAGGATTTATACTGCAGCTTGTTAGAGGCAACTTGATTCATAGTTTGAGAGTATATGACATCAAGTTTCAACCATGAAACTAGAGAGAGAGAGAGAGAGAGAGAGAGAGAGAGAGAGAGAGAGAGAGAGAGAGAGAGAGAGAGAGAGAGAGAGAGAGAGAGAGAGAGAGAGAGAGAGAGAGAGAGAGAGAGAGAGAGAGAGAGAGAGAGAGAGAGAGAGAGAGAGAGAGAGAGAGAGAGATAGATGGAGCGGGAGCAGCAGATGGGAATTACCCTGGAATTTCATTTTGTGGGAGCCCTGCCCGCCAGATGAACACTGTCATTGACCAATAAATCTGAGATGGGGTTTGTTTGAATCTCAATTTACTTCTAATTCAATGTCTGGCCTTTTGCCCCCCGCCCTTCTGTGTCCCTTACCTGGCTCTGCTTCTGGCCTTGTAATTTATGTGTGTGATCATGGCAGGGATCCAGACAGCCTGGCCGGTGGGACGGTGAGGAATGCATTGCATTAATGTTTGCACTCGCATCTCATTTCCAAAACAGGTATTGCAGAGAGAAGGAAAGGATTAAAATGAATAACAGTCAATGTTTTCTTGTGTTATTAAAATCATCTAATATACTCAGGGGTAAAGGTCTCTGCACACTGGCGTCACAACCGGCAATAAACACCAACATAGGGCCAGTGTGCCCTACGCGTCGGTTTACTTAAAACAATAATGTAAACTTGTCAAATTACCAGTTATTTTTTATTATTATATACACACAGGTTATGATGTATTAATTGTATGATACCTTCAGCCCAATATATTTAATTGCTTTTATTTTGGAAAATCAATACTTCTAATTAGGATTTATCATATAATTATAATTCCTAATAGTATACAATCTGAGACAATGGCACTTTCAAGAGGCGATTTCATCCATCAAATGCATTTCTTAATTTCTCTGAATCTCATTCCCTCTGCAAAATTAAATCTGGACTCCCATGATGAAGATCTTCATAACCCTTCAGTGCTGCGTGATGCTAACTGTGTGTCCCTTTCTCCTGATTCATCTGGTTCATTCCGGCCTCCAGCCGGCCTCTTGCTCCCCAGGCATGATTACATCACGTAATCTTCCTTGTGCCATCAAGATGCGGCCCTGATGAATGCCAACAATACACACACAGGCCATTTCAGAGCCAGCACAGGATCACCTTTATTGCAGGAGAAAGCCATTATGCGCTGTTCTACAAGATTTCATTACGCTGTGACCCGCTTCTCCTTTCTGCTATCAATCCTTAACCTCAGCTTTATGCTTTTTTTAATTTCACATCCTTTATTTTTTTCCCTGAACACTCTTTTGGAATATTCCATTTCTTATTATTTCTTATTATGTTGAACATGCGGTACAGTGGTTGTTCTTGACGGTAAGGTCAAGGCTCCTAACATTATCTAGGGGGTCATGTTTTTTTTCTGTGAACAGGGATTTTCACTGAAGCAATCTGTTGAATCCGTCATCTCCCCGAATGAATGACAGAATGTCAGGACCTCTCACATTAACAAACAGACTCATTCATGAGTATTGTGTGTGTGTGTGTGTGTGTGTGTGTGTGTGTGTGTGTGTGTGTGTGTGTGTGTGTGTGTGTGTGTGTGTGTGTGTGTGTCCATGTGCGTGCTTGTGTATGTGCATGTGTGTTTGTGTATATATATGTGCGTACATTTGTTTGCTTTTGTATTTGTGTGTGTGTTTGTGTGTAAGTGTGTTTGTCCATATGCTTGCTTGTGCTTTTGTATGCGTGTGTGTGTTTGTGTGTGTGTGTAAGTGTGTTTGTCCATATGCTTGCTTGTGTATGTGCTTATGTATGTGCGTGTGTGTGTGTGTGTGTGTGTGTGTGTGTGTGTGTGTGTGTGTGTGTGTGTGTGTGTGTGTGTGTGTGTGTGTGTGTGTGTGTGTGTGTGTGTGTGTGTGTGTGTGTGTTTGTGTGCACTGTCCCTCCTCTGCCGTGGCGGGAAGACTAATATTAGCTTACAGCATTATTTAGGGAGGAATAGTTCATCATCTGCCAATGAATGGGACTTTTGTTTAACCCCCAGTGAAATGGGTTCATCTCTTTGCTCGTTTCCTGCCCTGTCCATACACTGCCACTCAACTTTGTGGTTTTAACTCTGAGGAATTGAAGCTACATCAAATAAATGCAAATCGTGCAGAACAAGTAACACATGTATATCATGTGTGTTTGATAAAGAATACGATTAATTTATCGATGTGCTCTTTTTTTTAAACCTTCTTTGAAAGGGTTGGTTTTATGACACTTATCTGCTTTTCAGATTTGCGTTGGATTTCCAGTTCTATGGGTGAGTCCTATCTCATGCTTCAGTGGTTAAAAGGCTAAACACAGGAACATTTTGCAGGTCACAAACCCAGACATGCTTTCACTTCCTTCTGTCCATAAGGTAGACAACAAGGAGAAACCTAAAGAGCAGATGGACCGAATGGCGTTGAATGACTTGGGTCACAATGGGAGGAGTTACTGAAGTCTGTTCCAAATGAGGCCCTTTACAACAAGTCCATCTTTGGTGGTCCTCCCAATTGAGGGTCCTTTATCACACTTCTTTCACAGCATCTTGAAAAGTAAAAAGGAAGAGGCTGTAAAAATCCTCTCTGGGGGACACACAAGTACACTGAAGGAGGATGTGTTGTTGTTGTTGTTGTTGTTGTTGTTGTTATTGTTGTTGCTGCATATAGGAGCAAAGAGTCATATAATAATAATAATAATAATAATACATTTAATTTAGAGGCGCCTTTCAAGACACCCAAGGTCACCTAATGTCATATACTTTTATCTGCAGAATGATCTTTAAATCAGGCTTGAATCGGGTTTGGGATATGGATATTAATATAATATCATGGATAATATTATCCCTGAATAATAATAAAATAAAAAAAATAAAAAAACCTAGGGATACTCAGTTCATCCATTGCACGTGCACACACACACACACACACACACACACACACACACACACACACACACACACACACACACACACACACACACACGCGCGCTGTTCTACTGTAATTAAAGTAGTCTGTAAACTGGATTAAACTGTTTGGAATGTAAACAAGAAATACAAATTCTCCTAATTTTTCAGATTCAGCAATTGGTCGAATATCCCCAGTGTTTGATTAAAAGCAATTGGGGGATTTAGTCTGAATTGAATCAACACAGTCCCATCTGAAAGAGGGGAAAGGAGCAATTTTGAAGATTGATGGTGGAGTACAATGCTAGTAGTTTTCTGGTAGTCCAGTTCCCTGAGAAATGGCTGTAAGAGTGAAAGACTGAAAGAGTTCAGGAATTCACCCGGCGTTCTACTTTAAACACAGATTCCCGGCGCTCGCTAGTCACGTGAAAGGTAACATGTTGAATCAATTGGAGGTAGCAGTGGTCCCCAGTTGTGTAAGCAAAGTGCTGAAGGGCCATTAATGGACATTAATACAGACAGACTTTCTCACTCCACACAGACGGCACGCTGGTCACATATGGCCCTGGACGAATGGCCCAAATCATTTTTTATCCTTGTTTTACATGTCCCCCACCGTGAAGACCACTAAGCATCCTCAATGGAACACCCTCTCCCATGGAACCCCAATAAATGGCCAAGTCAAATAACAGGGCCCGCTGAAGCCTGTCATCACTCCATGCCCCCCGCCCCCCCTCCCAACCCGCCCAGTCCAGTCCATCGGCGCTGATTTACAATCGCTGTCCCGGAGGCTTTAGTGCCATCAGTAATCCCACAGGGCCGGCCAATCCCGACGGCTGTGGAGTCAGACCTCCGTTAAAGGACAGGGGAAGACAGACAGCGCAACATAACTCTAAGCAGGAACAGATGCAGGAGACGCTCCCCTGTTCATAATTGATTTTCAAGGGCAACATTTTGTTGTCAGAGTGGGTCTAACAAGCCCCTGGCTGGCGCCCTGTTGCTCGTCAACCACAGGGTGTCAAATTAAACTGCCTTCACCCCCCCCCCCCCCCTCCCCTTACGCCCCCCTGCCCCTCAAACCCTTTCACCCTGGTCCTGGGCTTGGGATGGCATCAGCGAGAGACCTGGGAGATCTGCTAGGGTATCAGTGGCGGTGGGACAAGCTGTTGTTGGCCCCTTAAAATGTAAGCAGCTCCCATTGTTCAGACATATCTGGAGTTTTGGGAGAGCATCTACGCTAAACCCCGACTAAGGACAACAATAGCTTCTTCCCTCACCAGCCGTTGGTCCGAGGCCTTGCCCCTCGTTCTATGGACTGCAGGTATTCACTGGCCCCAGTGGCCGCCCAATGTTTATGTCTGAGACCACGGTGTCTTCACACGGGCCTCCGAGGGCTGAGCCTCTAATTGGCCATGGATCATTAATCTCACAGAGCGACTTCTTTCACCCAAAGCCCTCGTCCAAACAGCCATGAGGAATGGACTCTATGCCTCCCAAAGGTCTGAATGCTTTCTCTGGGAGGTGCAAGCGGTTTGTGAGAAAAACCGCGCTTATCCCCAGCTCACGTCAACCCTAAGAGTCCATCTGTTCTTCCTCTCTCCCGACATAAATCCGCCCAAACCTCCCCGAAAAAAAAACGTGTGCGGAGGAGACGTTGTGTTTTGTATGTTACTTTTCTTTTACCCGACAAAAAAAGAACATTGAGTACTGAGCACATTAATTTTCCAATAAGAAAGTAAAAAGAATTGTGACATGACATCAGCCCATTCTTTTTAAAGTTTGTTCACCGCGATTTATTAGACGGACAAGGCAGGGCACTTTCATGGCTTACACTCTTTCATGACTTTCCACTGTTATCAATGGGTGTGCCCAGCCACATGGCGTGTGGAGGACAATAGTGTTGGTGGTGGTGGTTGTGATGGTGCCACATGCCCTGTGGCATCAGACTAGATGACTCTCTGCAGGCCGCTAGTTCAGTTAATGTTGTGCGCCATGCGTCCAGCAGCAACATACCCCAAGGCAAGGTCATTGAGGTTAAAGCCAGGCCATAGCCATTGTACGGCCTGTATTTGGTTTGGCCGGTCTTCTTAAAGAGCAGGGTTTCGGGCGGTCGCTGGTGAAACGCATAGCCCACAAATTTGTCAAGACGTATGGGGAATAGCCGTCAGAGCACTGTGGTTTCCAGAGGTCACGGGAAGGTCTCGCCGTATCTTCCCATGCACATATGGCAGACAGAACCCTACTTTCTCCTCCATGTGGTTTTCCCATTAGGCCATGTGCATTGATTATTTATTGCATTCTTTGATTGTTTGCATGCGTCTTTATTGAACTCTAAGGTTTTGTGATTATTGTTATTCTTCCTACTCCAGTACAGTCCTGCGGGTGGTGAGGGCCATTGCCTGGGAAATAGAGAGTCCAAAGAAATGTGTGCACACTTCCAGAAACGTGCACATGCGTACATGCTTGACCGCAGACCAAACAAAGTCGAAACCGGTCCTAGTCCAATCCTGCTTAGTTAACCAAGGGTAATCAGGGCTGTCTTCCTTGTCATACATCTTGAGGAACTGCAGAGGCTCCATGCTCATAGAACAGAGCCTGTTACTGCTCCACTTTCTCCCGCCATGTCATAGATCCATTGAGGTCGTCAGATAAATGTGTTCCTGCTTCATGTACCCCCTGCCAGCCGAGGGATGCACAGAGGAGGCAAGGATGTGACATGAGAGCACTCACCTGAAAGAGTTCATTGTCAAAACCGGACCATCTTCCCATACGCTGTCTCAGTAATATTGGGGTTGCTACGCAATTGTTTTTTGGAATCCTAAAAACGTGAGTTATAACTTGGTGTCTAAAGCTGAATTCATAAGAGGTATGATATAATGAAAACAGCATGCATGTCCCCTAGGAATTAATACAAGATCTCCCATTTTTCAAGTGAGCATTCTTGAGAGATCTTCAAATAGGAAATCTATATTGCTGTCAAGCTCAATTCTTTATTTGCTTTATTGGTTCTAAAGGAACTGACAAGTTAAGCTTTCGCTGAAATCGAGGCGATGGAAAACATCTGCTCAATTGTCCTCATTTAGCATTGTCTCTCTGGCAGAATTAAGTGCCCTGTACAACAGTAGAGCATCCTGAGACCACCATTTTACTGAAGAGCTGTCTCTGGTTTGTTGGACGAGAATGTAATGAAGTTGTGAGGCAATTATTGATGAATAAATTGGTACATTGTGGATTTTTGAACCATGACCATGTGACTATCTTGTACATATACAAATCCAGCAGTAATATTGATGTTAAGCCCAATTTTTAAGCATCATGTTTTTAAATATATTCAGTGAATTCTAGTTTTCCCTTGTTCGTAGTGTCACCGAGTTACATATATCCACAGGACTACAATAAAAACATTAATCCATGTTATTAATCATTGAACGGGAATAGATCTGGAATTATCAAAATGATAACAACTCTTCCCTGGTCTATACCCTGAAGGACAAACCTTTATTGTGGAAGACCAGTAGTACTTTCAGCTGTGGTCCGAGGGGTGAAGTGTTGATTGTTAAACATGAGGAACCGTCCAGGGAAAAAGGCTGCACCAATCTGTATCGCAATCTGTTGGTGTTTGCCTCGTCTCCTCCGTCATTTGAGATTCATCAATCATCTCATCAACAATTAGTTAAAACTCATAAATGTTGAGACTTTGAGAATGTAGGCAGCCACACCACCATCAAAGTCATCATACTGGCTGCACACTGCCTTCTAAACATACTATATGATAGCAAATATATTCGATAGATGGTAAAGAAAAGGCCCAAACACAAAATGCTACATGCTACACAGCTCTCCTCCCTCCAGCCTATAGCGAAAGACAAAGTGCCAGAAAACATGAGTCCCAGAGGCGGCACCTGAGGTTAATTACCACTCAGATGGTGCCACATAACTGTGAAAAGGTGCATAGGTGGCAGTGCAAAGACTGACTCAATACATTCTGCTTTGTATTCACTCATCTAAAGTAATGTTGTGACTGTGGCTGAGTGGCATCACATTCTCCCTGAACCAGGGTCAATCATATCTAAGCGAAAAACATTTGCACGGTGGATAATTGTTTGTTCGTCATGTGTCACTGTTGACAAATGTGCCGGTAGAAGGCAAACAGGTGATACGAATCAGTTCATTAGTTTAAGGTCGTGAAGAACGTAAGGTTGAACAGTGTTTCAAAGCAGAATACATGGCTGGACATGGTTTTAAATAGGAGGGGTGAGTCCATCATGGTGAACCACCGATACTGTACAATGGTCTTGAGATTGAATGGAGTGGTTCACCTTTTCAGAAAGCATATATTCATTCTGAATGTTAGCAAAATAATGATAAATGATCAAATAAAGCTTGTGACTTCATTTTTATTCATCATGTGGGCTGCATGTCTGTATCTTAAACTCAAAGTTACTCTGATATGTGACTCTTGCACATAGGAGTGTTTATTTTGACAAAATAGGAATATTCTACATGCTTCGCATAATTTCCCATTATAAATATAGCACAGGGGGATTTTAGTACAGCAATTGGGATTATTTTAAACTAGCCTGGAACTGGGGAAGAAAATAAGTACTGAATGTAAGAATAGATATCATTAAACTATGTTATCGAAATTCTAAGCGCAAGACAGAATAAAGAGAAAACTACGACAAAACCACTTACGAAAGGAAAACATTAATTCCTCAAAGCATAATTATATGTTGACACTGAGCACCTTTGTTTCCAGACCAATTACCAACAAAAGAAAGAGCAGTCCTAACCAAATATAAATAGTTTATCTTTGATTAATGTATTTATTCTGAACAGCCTGCCAGAATGTGGTGGAGGCTAGCCTAGCTGTAAGTGTTTGTCTTTGCAAAGACCTTTGGCTGCATTTCAACTCATTTACAGAGCCTTAAAGGTTTCACTAGACAGGATGCCTGGCATTTTTTACAATAAACAACCAATTGCCTGGCATTCTTGTGCGCATGTATCCACCCTACAAACATTTTACAGACATTTCAGTGGCGTGTTTGGTGTTAATCGGTATGTGTGTGCATGTGTGTGTCACTTTTTGTTTATTTGTTATTTTTTACTGGACGCACGTCTGTTCACCTGAAGTATGTATGCTTTTAAAAGTAAATATGTGTACCATGCAGGTGTTTATATATGAATTCTGAAGTCAACTTAAAGGTTGTGTATACATATGTTTAAGTGTATAACATTGAACTTGTTTTTGCATGTGTGCAGTGGTGCAAATTACTGTGTGTGTATGTGTGTGTGTGTGGGGGGGGGGGGGGGGGGGTTTGTGTGTGTGTGTGTATTATTGTGTGCGTGTCTGTGTGTGTGCGTGCGTGTTGGTTGAGAGGGTTTTTTAAACTGCGTTGTTTGAAACCTGAACCTATGGGCCAGTTAGAATCATGAAGGGCCTCTTTTATGTCCCCCTTCTTCCCTTCCACAGTCTGACTCAAATCGCCTCGGCCAAATCAAGTGCTTCCTTATGCCAAGTGTTTACTCGACTGCTTAAGAATATCAAACATGCCTTTCCGCGAGGCCGTGCTCCAAAGTGTCCGGAGAAAACATTGACACTGTGTGAGCCTATCTGTATGAAGGTGTCAATCAAAAAGCTGCCACCTTTCAACAGAATCGCTTTCTTATTTTTAATTTTTTCAAGTATACCGCCCCCCCCCCCCCTGGATGGTCCCACTCGTCAACAAACACACCAAACAGAGACCTCAGTGGAGTGTCTCGAATACATACCCACCTCTATACTAAGAGGCTATACTTGAGCTCTATCCTTTGTCTGTGTCAGCAGCGTTCCCCAGACTGACTTCACCTTTTGTGCTGCCCAAATTCATTGTGCTGCAGCAGAACAGGCTTCTCCTTGGCAGATGGAATGAGCATTATCTAGTACCGGCCGGACAGAACTCTAGACGTGGGACAGACAAGACGAATGGATCAGTCGTTTCATGCTCAGGCACACTGATATTTAATAGGACTTGAGAGCCTTGACGATATAGTCTGCCGTGCGATGGATCTGAGGTTATTCGCCAGTGACCCTGCAATGAAAATGCACCGCGTTCGGTTGTGTAAGAAACAGATATGCTGTTGGGAAAAGCTGTAGCACAGCAAGTACAGGGAAGGGGTCCATTACTCCGACTCCTTCTCAGGGAGACGATGCACTTCCTGTACAAATAACAGTATGTCAGCAGGACGCACAAATTATATTATCTGTGGTTGTGTGTGTGTGTGTGTGTGTGTGTGTGTGTGTGTGTGTGTGTGTGTGTGTGTGTGTGTGTGTGTGTGTGTGTGTGTGTGTGTGTGTGTGTGTGTGTGTGTGTGTGTGTGTGTGAGTGGGGGTGTGATTGCATACCTTTTTGTGAGTGTTCAATTCTCTTGAGGATATTTCTCAGCCTCAGATGGATGGCTTCCTCAGACCAACAGAGGGGCTTGCACCAATGTGAGGTGAATACAGGAAATATGTACCCCAACAATATTACAGATTTAGTGACAGTGGTTTAGCCGGGAGGGGGTGTAAGTACGTGAATCTGAGGTACAATGTTGAGTTTAAGAACCTTTTGAGCAGCATCAGGTAGATGAAATGCAGATGTTGTTCGCTCACCGGCCAAGGCTGAAACAAAAGCATTGTTGAGCATGTGAAGTAGAGGAGGCGTGCGCGCCGTACCTGTTAGCCGAAGGTGTTAGTGGCCCCCCTGTGTTTCTCCCTCCTCATCTCCAGCTGGTTACTGTTTAGCAGCACACTATAGCACACCGCTCTAATCGGGCTCTTTTCATACACTTAACGCTCACCTAACGCCGTCTGAGAAATGGCCAGCAGGCTGGGAAACACCTGCGTCTCCCTTCACCCCACCTGACTTTGATTCTTTCAAAGTTTGCTTTAATGAACAAGAGAGAAAAAAGAACAAAGTGCCGTCCATTCAGGACCAATCCTTTTTGATACCAGGCCTCTGTTGCGTTTGAATTCCTCGTGCCAAGAGGTATTCACTGTGCAATCTGTTTGACAGGTTAAGGGATGAATGAACGCTTGATATTTATCCTAATATTCACCGGGAGAACACATGTTCCACTTGTGGCCCCGAAAAAGAGAGAATGATGAATGATGAGGCTGATCATTACCAGGCCTCCATTTTAGACGTACATGTGGATGCCATGTTTTCCCAAAGTTAACGAAGAGGTGTATAAACCTTTTGGCGCGTGATACATTGGCTGATGAAGTATGTAAAATGAATTGAATTATTTTGTTGAGGTTTTCTTTTAATATGAACAATATTGCATCAATCATAGTTTTCATCCGACTACTATATCCTTAACCCTACAGACGCTTCCCCCACGATGATTGGCTTGTTGAATGTTGAGTGTTATGGTTCTGTGGTCACTTTAAGGGTTGTCAATGTCTCCCGAGACACACCAAAGGGAAACATGAGCCAAGGACTTTAGCTTGGCTCCTGTAGATAAGAAAGCAAACCACTGGTCATTCACTCTTTTCATCATAGCTTGTTACTTCTACTATACTTGTCAAAAACTACTGCAAGGTTTGTCAGTCAAATGCCTGAAGAAATGGTATGTTGCTTCATTCTTTTTTCTCTCTAGGAGGCATGACTCATCACGTTTCTTTATTCACACACACATGCACCACCGCTAAAAAAATAATCTCCTCAAATCCTGGATTTGTTTTTACCCTTGGGGCAGTATTTCTCTACAGCTGGGTTCGCTTTTGTCTTTTGTGTGTAAACACCTGGGCTCATTCTTTCTCGGAGGCACGATAGCATTCACTGAAAGTCTCTTGATAATCTTGTGCATACAGTGAAAGTTATTTGATTATTTTTGTTGCTTGGTTCAGTCATGAAAACGAATGCACTGTGCAGACGTATCACTGATCGCTGAAGTGCGTACAAGTGGGTCTCGAATAAGAAAAACAACAACCACTGATTTAATTACCTCCCAACCTAGCTACGTAAACGGCAGATACTTTCATAAACAAGAGTGTTTACTGGAAGCATTTAGCACTAAATATGGAAAAACCGGATAGAAAAGGGCCATACCTCTGACGTTTGATAACGTAAAAGAATGAGAAGCGATTATATGCGGTATCTCCCAGTGAAACAAAGCAGCCCCATACAATCATATATGACCAAGACCACATAATAAGGACTTTCCGACATGTCTGGTTCGTAAAGTCCACAAGGCCAAAACAAAATAATTTGTGAAATAAACATAACGAGTCAAGGTTTAAACAGAGAGGAGTCGTTCTCATGAATGGGTACTTTTTGGCAGGGAAATAACTCTAATGCTTTTTAATTGGGCAGAAGTCTCCACTATGCTGCAGCTGTATAATTTGGGGGTATATCCGGAAACAATTCCATTGTTTAGGTATTAGAGGAAGCCCTCATGGTGGCTTGGAGCACAATCAAACATGGAAGCGGTTCATTCTGGGAAATTACGATTTTCTGTACAGAGAGGTCTTTTTTAAAGGAATACTCTATCGATTTTCAACCAGCTTTGTATAATTACAATGTGGGTAGTGTATGCAAATTAAAAATGTCTTGAAAGTCTTCAATGAGGACATGAGGAATCAGAGCAGGATGACTCATAGCACAACAGCCCTCTGATCGTGAGATTCTTTGTAAATGAAATATGTCATGTTCGGTTATGGAAATATATTGCAGGAGAACACAGATATGGTTATCTATTGATAACGTGATCCATTGCTCACATTCCGTTTGATCTATATCATGAGGAAAATAAAAAGAAAGGGGGGACTGTGGTACAATGATGAGGGTGTGTTCTCTGGTTTCAGTTATTCTTGGTTTGCATACTAATCCCTGGTGCTTCTTCTTAGGAAGACATTGAACCTCAAGCTTCTCTGCATTCACATGAGGGTGATGGATTTTCTCTCTCTCACCATGCAAAAAAGGAGAGCAAAAAACCTAATCAAGATTTCACAATACCTCCCGTCCCTTTGCCTGCGATGCTTTCCAATACTATGTTGTTGGGCCAACACATGTTAAAGGACGATTTATCCACGACACTTAGTCTTAATCTACTGTGTTTCGTTTTTCATTTCCGTG